>NW_022983639.1:0-19878 GCF_010093885.1 Aplosporella prunicola CBS 121167 | reverse complement strand
TTGAGATCCTTAATTCCTTGCAGTAGAAGAACGTGTAGTGTAAGGGAGTCAGTTTATTATGTAACAACTAACCGTAGGGTTGAAGCTATGCGTTGTTAGAGTGATACTGGCTGACAGCAATTTTCAATCTGCTACTACCTTGTCAATAATCCTATCAGCCTCCCTCCTCACATAAGTCTGCATCCAAACGGCAATCTGGGCATAAAAATTATCTCCTCTCCCCTTCCAGCAACCCGGAGTATTATAATCAGACCCAGACTTCCGTGCCAACAGACCCAACAAATGCTTCACCTTATCGAGGCCAATGCGGATGATATGGCGCCTAAGCTCCACAGCATCCTGGCCCACAACCCTACCGGCGCCAAAGCGAAACACGTTCTGGCCAGGCATGTAGATAGCGTGGGCGAAAGTAGCCGTGATCTTATGCAAGAAGACGTACGCGAGGACCTCGAGGGAGGGGTCGTGGGCGCACTCGCAGGCCGCAAAGTCGGCCACGACGGCCAGCGCGTCCTTGTTCTGCTGCAGCGTGCACTGGACCGAGGGGCGCTCGAGCTCGAGCTCGGGCCCAGGCGGGTCCCGCATCGAACACGCAATCGCGACGAAGCACGTGCACGAGGGGTTGGCGCTGACGCTGGGCGGCGGTCCAGGCTGCCGATCTGCCCACCCGCTTGTTGGTGACTCTCCTGCTGCTGCTGCTGCTGCTTCCGTGGCCCACATTGCCGGCAGAAATGCCATTTCGGGGCCGTCGGTCTGGTCGCCCATGCTTGTGTGGAACAGAGTGTGGTTCGTCTCCGGCGTTGCCGCCCCTGCCAACGGCGGGACCGACGCGTCATTGAACAGGCTGGAGTAATGCGTGGAGGCCTCATCGCCGCCGAAACATGATGTGGGGAAGGGCGAGAAGTTGTCGGAAGGTGGCGATGGTTTTGATCCTTCTGGTGTGGAGGTTGGAGGGGATGTGGATGTAGATGCCTCAGGGCGCTCTTTCTTGGCCATGCGCCTTCCGGCTGGCTTCAATTGGCTGCGGATGCAGACTATCTTCAGCTTCTGGCATCGGATGCAGGTGTCGGACCCGGTGAATGTGCATCTGAGCTTCAGCCGATGACAAGGATCACAGGAGGCTCTCAGCCTCCTAGGGGTCCTTTGCTCGCTTTCAGCCATGTCTGAGCCGGAAGTAAAAGTTGGTTTTCAGGGATTGTTGTGAATAGGTTGACGATGTTCCCAAGCTAAAGTCCGTTGTCTGTGATAGCAAATTGAGAGTCTGGTACTTGTATACACGGGCTGACTGGCTGCTTCTAATGACTTCCGATAGCCGTAGGTGTTCAGAATCACACTCCTCAAGCAACCTACTGGGGCCCCGGACTTGGGGCCGTAGGAAAATTCGGGAAGTCGTCGCCCCCAAACGGAGGTAAAACTCTAGACAACAACTGTGGATCGCGTTCCACAGAGCATTGATGAGTACGTCGTGAATCATGGCTGGAGGGAGACCCACATGGGAACAGCTGCAGTCTACAGATCGGCAAGGCTCCAGGACTCCATTTGGTAAAGCCAAGAAGCTTTGGATAAGGTTGCTAAGCATGTCGATGAGCATCTCCCTCGACTTTTCGTTTTTTTTTTCTTTTTAACCGTAAGATGCTGGTACTCGGCAACTCCGAAAAGAGCCGAATCAGGAAGGTCATGCATTGAGGCCCCCAAAGCCCATCTGCAACTATCCGTCAAAGTATCTTCCCGGTAGCTGGTAAACACTAAAAGAGCCAAGGTTACATAAGTATCGCCGTCGGCCGGGATTGCACGCATCCTATGGTGAAGCGAGTAAGTGGCGTTGATCGTACGCGGTATTGCGAATTGAGCGGTGCTCCGCTGCCTACCTCAGTTCGCGCGGTTTTGCCTGTTACTAGGGTATGTCGACCGGGGGAAGAGGTGGGTCTCACGTCTCAAGGTATGTTGGTACACGGTGGCATGCGGCTGAGTAAAAGAAAAGCCCGTGCTTACGACCCCTCGCATCTTGTCAAATGCATACCAGACTAGGAGCCTTCGCTCCCCCCACATCGTATTACCCCGCTGGGTGATGTCTGCTATCGGATAGCTCCCACACGACCCAAGGAAGCAGGTAATGAACTAATTTCAGCAGCCATTACATATCATACCCATTCTATCTAATGTATGTACCTACCTATGCGGAATGTTTCTTGAAAATCATCCCAGCACCCAATCACCACGCATCACAACAATGACGTCTCCACCGCGTTCTCGGCCAGCCCAAACGCCTCATCAAACGACACCCACGTCTCAGCCCCCTCCGCCGCCGGCTCGAGGCTCGCCCACAACGCATCCATGTCCCCCCAGTCGACAGCCCCGCTTACCCGCTGAAAAAGTTCCGTATCGAATTGCTCATCGGACGAGGGCGCCAGTGCGCCGAGGCCTTGCTTATCAGCGGCAGGGACGGGAGAGGTGCTGGCGCTGGCGCTGCTGCCGCCGTTGGCCGTCTGTGGTCGTGACGATCCCGCCCTCGTCAATGCTTTGCTAGTATCGTTGGGGAGGCTGTTGCGGCGGAAGCCGCTGATGATGGCGTCGACGTTACCGGCCAGGGTGCGCGCTAGCTCCGAGACTTGGCCCGCCTCTGGCAGGACCCCGCTGTACATTTCAACGACCTTGATGGCTGTATCGATGGCTTTGCATGTCGCTGCCGTGTAGTGGCTAATCGGGAATGTGTAGGCGAAACCGAGCATCGTGAACAGGGCGTTCTTCTGCCAGCGAAATACCTGGTTCATGCCGTTCAGGACCTCCGACGCGTCCAGAGCCTGGTGGATGAGGTTGGTCAAGGTGATGGCATGGTTGAGGCTGGAGGTAGCTTTGTTGTCGGAGAGCGGCGTCGACGCTTCGGGCGTGGGCGCAAAGCATATGAAGGGCCGGTATAAGTTTAGTGCGTGTTGGTGGTACTGAAGTTCAAGAAGGAGCCGTTGCCGTTGGTACTGGATCGGCACGTTATGGTCGAGGTCGAGTGGGGCACGGTCGGTCGAGAAGGCTTCGCCGCCTCTCCGCTGCATGCGGTAGCCGACGGGGACTTGCGAGGCCCACGCTCCCAGCAACTTGATCTGTTCTGTGAGAAAGTGTGCGGCTTCTTCTCGTGTGGCGCTGTTGCTGTAGAAGCTCTTTGTGCCGGTCTCGCTCAAGCACTTGGCGTGAAAGGCCGAGGAGATGGACCTGACGGTTTCCAGAAGGCTCAGCGTCCGGTTCTGGAAGCCGAGCCAGGTCGTGCTGCCGTCACCGAACATGTAATGGGGCCCAAGCGAATGGGCGATGTCCAGCGCGTCAGACGGAGGATGGCAGTTGGAATGCGAGGGCGTGACCATGAATGGGCGGCCGACCTCCATGCCCAGCTGCGCGTCAAGGATGTACAAACTCCACCACGTGCGGCGAGTGATCTCCTTCTGTTCCTCGAGCTCATCCGCCGGCGGCTCGTTGTTCAGGCCGAGGATGATTGCCATCATGATGGCCTCTCCGCTCAAGACTTGAGCCCTGTTCAGCAAGCCGGCCTCGTAGAGATAGACGATGCTGAAGACATGGCACTGGACGGTGGTGATGGACGGCGATTCGATGGTGTCGGCGACCAATGACTGGCAGCGCTGGTAGTACTGCAAGCCGGCGAGAGCGGGATAGCTGGGCTTCTGCGAGTCCGGGATGAGCGAGGCGCCCAGCTGGATGCACAGGGCAAGGACTATGTCAACGAGCGGTGAGGGCTGGCGAGGGGCGTGCGGGGCGCAGCCAGCCCATAGCGAGCGGTAGTGCAGGCGGAAGTCGGCCTCGTTGATGATGGGGTAGCTGAAGTGGTGCGTCTGCCAGAAGAGGTCGAGGAAAGAGTCTTCTTGGGCGCGAGGCAGGAAGTCTGTGCCGGCCACGGCGCTAAACAAAGGGACGGGGGTGGTAGGGGTGGTGCTGCCGTCAAGAGGCGGGTGCTGGTGGTGCAGGCCTGTCGTCTGGAGGAAGGCGCTCATGCGCTTGAGGAAGAAGGGCAGCGACAGGACGCCATAGTGCACCTCGCGCGTGACGTCGACGCGCACGCGGCTTTCCAGCTCGCGCACCTGCGCGCGCAGTCGCTCGACCTCTCTGTGCCAAATGCGGTCAGGCTGGAGGCTGGGCCGAGAGAGGGGGAGGAGCGCACCTACTTGGCCGCCGCGGCGATGCTCCGGAAGTGAAAGTGGTTTTGGCCGTTGGTAACGCACTCGCGACCTGCTACCTGGCAATTTCGGCACGGGCGCCCGACTTCGCATTTGATCCGCATCAGCTTGCACCAGTCGCACGCCCGATGCACTTGGCTCCGCTTGGGCCTCAGGCCGTCTTTCTGCCCATCAGCGCGCGACAAGGTTCCGTGAAATGTGGTAAACATGGCCCGATTCTTGCTGGCTGGGTCCCGGCGTCGCATACGTCCCTACCTTACTATATATGAGATGATAATCCCCTCGGCCGAACCCCCTCCCTATAACGTTCGTATTGATTACATCCTTTGCCGGTTGGATGAAAAAAGAAATATGGGAAAAGAACAGAACGGCTTATAGACAACCCGAGCCGAGCAAATTCCTCTCTAGGACTAGTCTTGAGCCTTATCGAAGCTTTACCACGTACGCTCCCGCTCTGCCGCCCTGCCGTTCGATCGTGAGTCTGTCAACTGATCCGTGCGCAGGCAGAACCTCGACCTCAACCATCCCACAACTACCTCTCTTTCATCAGTTCGATAACCACGGACACCGGCCTACCCTAACCTGCAATCCTGCAGTCAGCCACCTGTCTGAGCGACCTGCAGCTCAGCAAGGCCGACCACGTGACCTACCAGGCCGCCAGCGCGAGCCGCTTGGACTAATATTGTTCCGTTTCCGCTTCACGTTCGAAACCCGCGTGCCCGACATCGCATCACCAACATCACCCTGAGCGCAACAGCTGCGAGCCGTCGCTACGCCCATCGACTGCCAGTGTTTCGCCCTCTGCTCTTCCGCTCGGAGCATTGTGCCATAGCTGGTCCTTTCGGCGTTGGCTTCCGCTCTCGGTTGTGCGGTCGCGTGGTGTCGCGTTACGACGCGTGCATTCTTTACGCCTTTCTCTTCCTTCAAGCACGTCTCGGTCAAAGCATCCTTCTCTCACTGCCGCGTCGTCACCTTGTCGGACTTGTGTATTCTTTTGAGTCAAGGCTGCTCGCGCTCAGAAGCCTGGGCGGGTGGGATCCTACGCCGTCGCGTGGGGGATTCATTCTTCCTTTTCCATCTTTGTTTATCAGGTTTGCCATCTGCGTGATCCATCTCCAACCTATCGTCACCATCTCCGACTTTTCGCAATGGATAGTCTCAAGGTCCAAGGCGGTGATTTGAAATGGAGCATCAAGGATCGAGCGCTGATTGAATGGCACGACGGGTTGATAGGAAAGACGCGTTGCCTGGGTCACTTGTCCAACGATCCGGCGTTGGCCTTGTGGGTGGGCCACGATCCTACACCTGGTGCCAAGTCGCTTTTGATCGTGTTCGATGTGCCCTTTAAACAAAGCAGGACGCGACAAAAACGATGCAAGCATATGTGCTTTGCTGTCCGATCTGAAACATTAATGTCTAGCAATTACTTTGTCCCGGAAGTTGTCTCTACCCCCGCCCTCTCAGCCCAGACACTCAACAATCTCCGAAGAGTTGGATTGGTGGAAAACAGTTTCAATAGAGTGATCCGCATTTCTTTCCAACTGTCAAGCCCGGCACATGTTATCATGCCAAACATCCAATTCAAAACCCCTCTTGAGGGATCGGCTCGCGACGTTGTCCAAAGCCTCCGTTCCCTGTCCGAGACACGCAGCTTTCACGTCTATATGAAATTTAACACCTATCTCCAAAAAGACGCCGAAGGAGTAAGAGACATGCTGCTAGAGGGCTTCACAACTCCAGACATCGACATGCGCCCTTTGTACGAAGGTCGTCGCCCGGCCATCAATGCATGGGATAAATACCCGTGCTCCGAAGTTGATGCGTCGACACCACCTAACCCTTTGGAGAGAGAAGCTTCCCTGCCTCCGCACTACGAGGAGGTCGACTCTGACTCTATCGAGCATATCACCGACGCAGAACCGATGATACTCGTCCCCTTCAGCGACAAGGACAACGCATCGCCACGCCGACGAAGCTCGTCCGCAGGTGTTATACCTGAGACGCCAATGGACGCTGCTGCTTCGAACGGTGAGCCACAAGTAGGCTCCGAGCATCCTGACGAAAATCAAAACAGCTCGCGCCATCCCAGCCGTAAGCGAAAGGCCACAACAGAACTCGAGCACTCAGCCGCGGGCGGTCCCAGCCGCCCTGCAAGACCCCGAGCCGCTACCAAGACGTTGACGAGCACCGACCTCCACATTCTGCTTGCAGAGTGGATCCGCAGCGCGGCAAACATAAACTCGCGCGTCCACGAGCTTGCGTGCATGCGCGGCGTGCTACTCAAAGCGGGCGCGATGGCCCGGAAAGCCAATGTCGAGAGGTTCGATGAAGCCATGGACGCATGCTGTGCGAGATTTGCGTTGTCACAATCGGACGACACGTTGGCCGCAATATCGCGGGACAATGGTGAGTTCATAGGCGTCGAGGAACTAGAGCCTCAGTTTCGGGATATCGCAAAGTGGGCGAGAAGCTTCAGCCGCAAAGTGCCGAGGATGATCTTGGCCCAGTTGGTTGATTGGGGAGAGGCTGTGCGCAGAGATGATGTGGAGGAGTCTTCGACGCGAAAGAGCTTTTGTGTTTCGTCTGTCTTTTTCATTTGTGGTGACCTTGTTAACTCCAAATCGTCGTGATTCACTCTTTTATTCAGTCTTGCGGCACAATTTCCTGCTGAAATGTTGGACAATCTGCAGTCCAACCCTTCTTTTCGTTTACCGTGTACAATTTTTCTCTCTTCATGACGTTAAGTCTAGAACAGAAAGCTAGCCTCGAGGCCATTCAATTTTCATGTCTCGTCGAGTCTACCACTAGCTCGTAGGCTCTTAGGACGGCAGAAAAGTTGGCACATGCTGCACTAGAGAACTCGTATTAGGTACAGTTTTGACGCAGCAAAAAGCAAAACATTTCAGGTAATAGTTCCCCCGCTTTATAACACTAGACCTTGACGAATTCCCAGATCAGCTCGTCAGCGTCCCAGTTTTCAATCATTGCTAGCATGCTTTTCCCTTTCCCATTCTCTACATTCATCCCCACAGGCCGCAGCGTCCGCCAACTCGTCATGAGCAAGACGCACCCTCCTCTAGGCCTCTCACGCACGCGGAACTTTTCCCATCCACGAAACCGCGTAGCGTAGCAACTGAGGCTCCAGCTACTGTCTCGACCAAGGAAGCGTCCCGAGACAGCATTGCAGAATCCGAGCCAACCATCACTATCAGCTTCCGCGCACACCCAATGGGACGCATGGCCGTCCGGCAGCGCTAGCACAATGTCTCCCCCTACAAGTGTGATGACAGCCCCGGATGCGACGGACCTGATCATGTAGGTCTGACCGAGGCGGGGTGTAAGCGAAGTGGATTTGGCGTCGTCATCAGGGACGCCGACGCCAATGCTCGAGGGGGGCGAAGCAGGTGTGAAGGTTGGCGAGTAGTCCGTTTCAGCATCAGAATCCATCATGCTTATTGTTCTAGGAGCCTGGGTCGTGTCAGCTTTATCGCGGTGTTTCTTGCGTTAACACAAAGATTAACTTACAATCCCGAGGTTAGTGGATAGATTGACCGAGGAGAGTCGTGGATAACGAGATCAGACTGGCAATGCCGTCGAGAAGTGTTGAGGAAACAGCTGTGCTATGATGCAGAAATGATGTGGTAGTGATGCGAAAGTGATGAGATGGTCCGTTTGCTCCGTACCCAGGATCACTCGGTCTGTCGCACAGTTTCCTTGCGGAACCGGTAAATCATTTGTTTATGTATCGTTGGAGTTGGGAGTACACCCATCTAATTTAGCGACCTTGTGGTTGGGTGATGAATCATTAGGTGTTGCAGCGGGCAGCGATAATTCAACATTTGACCACCGAACCTGCATAAAATCCAGATAGCAACGCTTAAGGGCTAGTGATTAATCAAAGAACACCTTGTCAGCGTTGCATTTTTACAATATCCCCTGACCGGGAAAATACTCGAACCAGGCCCATTTCAGATAATCATTCAATTACCGCTTCCTGCCGGTTCTACCGCTAGTTCATGGGCTCCCGGGCCAGCGAAAAGCTCAGCACGCGCTGCACCGGGTAACTCGCTCATCCCATCTCCTGTGTATTTTTCAACTCCGTCTGCTTCGGCGATGGTGGGAACCGCCTTTGTGCGACTCCTCTTCCACAAAAGGAACACACAGAAGGCTAACGAGAGGACTGCTATAGGTACGCAGACCCCTATGGTTATCTTCACTCCGCGGCTGGTGCCACTTGTGCTACTGGAAGATGAAGTGCCACTGGTGGATGATGTAGGACCTGGGCCGGATTTGCCAATGGAGGTACCTACCATTACTCCTGTTGAATCCGGTGATCCAGCCGAAGTGGCTAAACATTATCAGCTTCTTTGATCACAACATTAGAGATTCAACGTACTCGCTGGCCTTATAGAAGCCAATCCCGCCTCTACGCCAATTGCGCAGTAATCATCGAAGACCTTGAGTGCGGACAGAACTTCCTTCACACCAGATGATGACCCGCATGTTGTCATGACCGCGTTTGATATGGCTATTCTCATCTGAGTATAACTCCTTGTGCAAAAGCAGGTATATGATGTCAACCGTAAACTATCCCCGCAACCACTGAACTGTCCACGGACGATTGTGCTTAGCGGTGCTTCGACGCATGAGTCCAGCTCAGAGTATCCAACAACATCGTTGATGAAGATACTGGTCATTGTAACGACTGAATATTTTGTGTCAATCCCAGTGACATTTGTGGGTGATGTAGGGGAGAGCTCTGTGGCTGTCGAAGTGCCATTTGCGGAGGTAACTGTGGATCCAGTTGAAGTTGTTAGCATTTCTTCTTGTCTTTTAACGTGCAGGTCAGTTTGTGAATGTCTAAATACCGGACGTCTCCATCTCCAACCCTCTCCAGTGGTGGCGGTAGGTAAAACCCTATGACAGTCAAACTGATCAAGAGCAGAGCTGAGTGAGCGCAGCAAAGAAGATTCAATCGCTCAGCTCAAAGGCTAGCGTTAAAAATGAGGGATTACCTTAGTAATGGATAGTTTTTGCTTGTTCAACCACGAGCTGAATGTACGTAGTACAGCGCTGTCACAAGACTGCCTGATTTGGTTTTTTAGTTCTCTGTTCACTGTTGTCGCTCTCCTAGGTCCCTACCCAATTTCTTAATGTCTCTCCCTTCTACTGCAAATACCACTTTGTTTTGTGCGTGCGGTTCAGCTTTTTTTAGGCGTGATCTGTACGCTGTCAGTGTGGTTCTTTGTTGTCACGCGGCCGCACGCTTACAATAATGGCTTTGTACAACGTAAGCACGTACGTGCACGTCCAATACAACCTGCACTATAATCTTTTGGCTAAGGTAAACCAAATCTAACGTCCCGAGTAGTTCCCAAAGCCAGAAACGTTCCTTGTTCGGGTTTAGCGTAGTGGATTAGTCAGCTTTCGCCATTTTCAAATCGACAACCTAAAGCTTTTCTTCGCTCAATCAACTTCCCATTCAACTTTGTTTTTTGATGTTAATACCTGGCTTTATTCTCCTTAAACCGTCAAACGTAGTTGTTTGTAGTGGCGGCGACTAACAAATCTGCGCGACTTGTGCGTCGGGTCGGCGACAACCTTTTCTTCAGTCAGGATCTCTCTGGGTCCAAGCGCAATCCAAGCATTTCTTAACAGTCTACCCGACTTTCTCCTACAATCCCGCTATATATTTTCGGCTCTTTGCGTTCTTTCCGTCGCACAAGAAGCATCTCCCACTGTCGCCGACACGCCACCCGCTGCAGGACCACCAAAACAACAGTTGAAATTACTTCAAAACCTCTAGACTCTATTAAAACTATGATCAAGATCCCTAAAGCTTTTACCCTCAGCCCGCGGCGCTCTTTCTTACAAGAAATATCTTTGTCCACGAACCGAACAACCGTCCCAAGACTCCGAACTGCACATGGCTTCCTTTCTTCCCAGCTGAGACTCAACTGTGGCCAAAACAAACAAAGGCCAGGATGTCACCGCAATGCGACAATCCCAATGTCAATAACCTCCGCCGGATTCTGGACCTCAACGCCTATCTGGAAGCGGGCTGGTGTCAACACTCTCCGGTGTCTTGTTGGATGCACCACCGGTGACTTTTCCGCAATGTGGTATCTCCAAGCTTTTCAACCGGACCTTGGGATGCAGACCATCATGGCTATTTCAAGTTTGTTTTTGAAAATCCTTCTTGTATGACTTAATATTGACTCAGCATAGTGGCCTCCGGAATCACGACATCTATCCTGCTTGAAACCGCCCTTCTCCGATTCGGCCGCGATCAGCTTTCTTGGTTAACTGCCGCAAGAACTGCCGTTGGTATGAGTATGATCTCAATGATCACGATGGAGGTCGCCGAAAATGCTGTTGACTTTCATCTTACTGGCGGCATTGTGCAGTTTGATTCTCCAGCATTTTGGGCTGCTGCCTTGGTTTCAATTGGTGCTGGTTTTCTTGCGCCTTTGCCATACAACTACCTGCGGTTAAGGAAGTATGGGAAAGCTTGTCATTGATGCCAGAGCATATTGGATTTACGCTTATACCTGTCGGTAATTGCTGCGGAACAAGTTGTTGTCATTGCAAATTTCTTCGTAGTCCTTTCTATATTGGAAGTCAGTTTTCTTCACATGAAAGATCATGCGAAGGCGATGATTCAGACTCGTATCCGCAACTGTGACCCCGCACGATCTGCCGACCTGGAACGGATTTAGGACTTAAATTCTTATTTCCGTGGGTGCTGGTTGTACGCTTCGTCCATATAAAGAGCTGCGCATCTAATTAGCTAGCTCTGCCTTCCATAAAACACTAATTCGCCAGATCCTCTACCTACTGAACCATCAACATGGCTCTTACCTATCCGCCCAAGCCTTTGGAGACAGGTGCGCAGTCTTCTGAGTCGACTCTTTCACGCTGCGCCGCAGTATGCTGACGTCACTCTCAGGTGCTAAATTCACAAGCATCCTCCACGGTGATACTTACCCCGCTATCACACCCGCACAACATGCAGACCTCAGCAACCGCATCGTCTTCATTACAGGCGCCTCGCGCGGCATCGGCCTCGCTACAGCCAAGGCATGTGCCGCCGCTGGCTGCACACAACTTGCCCTAGCCGCGAATGATGGTATCGCGGACATTAAAGAGGTCGTCAGGGCAGCAGCGCCCGAAAGCACGCGCGAATCACTCGAGATTCTAACGCTGGACGTTGACGTGCGGGAAGAGGCGAGTGTTGGCGCGGCAGCGGCGGCAATAGAAAAGGCGTTCGGCGGCTTGGACGTGCTTGTGAACAATGCTGGCTACATGGAATCGGGCAAGCCGCTCGCAGAGAGCGACCCGGATGACTGGTGGAAGACCTGGGAGGTCAATGTGCGGGGCAACTATCTTGTGACGAGGGCCATGCTGCCACTGCTGCTGAAGAGAGGCGACGAGGGGCTGAAAACGATCGTGAATCTAGGCTCGAGTGGCGCGCTCTCCTACCGTCCAGGTGGGAGCTCTTATCGGTCGAGCAAATGGGCGATTTTCAAACTCACTGAGTATGTGATGGCGGAGTATGCGGACAAGGGCATTTTGTGCTACACAATCCATCCTGGAGGGATTTTGACGGAGATGGCGAAGAGAATGCCAGAAGAGGTGCATAGTGGTAAGTGCTGGTTATCTTCTGCAGCCGCTAATCAAGTGCTGATGATGGAGCAGCTTTGAGTGATAAACCGGAGCTGGCGGGTGATACGATTGTCTTTTTGTCTCACAAGCGACGAGAATGGTTGGCAGGCCGGTACATCAGCTGCAGGTGGGACATGCCAGAGTTCCTGGCAAGGGAGAAAGAAATCGTGGATGGTGACAAGCTGAAACTTAAATTGGTTGTATAAATTTAAGTTTCAAGTTGCATCGCTCACGGATTAATCGCTCACGGATTAATGCATGCTTCAAGAACAGTTTTGATTACGGCACTATTAGCGCTCATCCGCATATCTTAAGAATCCCATCTCCAGAATTTAAGTCTACCAAAGGCCTTGCTGCGGTCGTTTAAGCTGTTAAGTAGGCCAGCTAGCATTTCAACCAATCCAAGCCAAAGTATAGGTAGTTGAAGTCGCGGTCGTAAGCGATGGCGAGTTAAGCTCGTCGGCGTGTGTTTTGATGCTCAGAGCACACATCTAGTAAAAGAATCCAAGGACCTTGCCGCCAACGCGCTTCTCCTTGGCTTCCTCCTGGTCCATAATTCCAGCAGAAGTTGTGAGAACAACGTAACCAACTTGGCAGGAGGAAATGAGCCTGTTGGTCCACTTCTTGATATCCCGGGTCTTGATAGCCAGGGACGTGGAGACTGCTTCGGCCTTCTTGAGTTGATGTTTTCCATCGAGTTGGACAAGGAGCTTGTTGTTTCTTTGGTTATCAAGTTCTTCGATAGCTTTGATGTAACCTGTTGAATAAAACGTCAGCTAAGGAGTATTAAATCATTAGGTGGTGTCAATCCGGAAGCGCATGGAGAGCCTAAGCCATCACGCTCACCTACCGTGTTTCTGCATGACATTCAAGAAGCCGAGGACTAACTTAGAGGAAGCATTGATGGTCAACTCGCGCTTGCCCCGCTTCTGAGCGTTGACGATCTTCTCCAGCGTGTCTTTCAGCAAGTCAAGCGCAGGCATTTTGTTAGACTTTAGAGGGCTCAAGGGGAATGTGTTGCGCTTGAAAAATAGAAAGAGCTTCGAGTTGCCAGAGGTTCAAAAGTTTCAGTGCCAAGATAATTTAGCGGCTAACCGAAAATGGGGTTGGTGTGTGAATGGGTAGAGAATGTGACCTCATTTCACACATGGGCTTCCTTTGTGTTTCACACTTGACCCCGTCACGAAGTGCCCGACCCAAAGATCATTTCGCATTGAGATTTTTTAATTGCTAACGTTTAGAATGCAAATCGGTATTTTTAATGCGTCATTATCTATTACGAATGATTCTGGGTTTTTTCACTCCTCTCCCGGTCTTGGTCGCGGCTATTAAGAACGGTTTCCAGCTAATGACGCGCCTAATCAGCCTGATGAAGATTTAGCGACTAAACCTCGAACCAGACCCTCCTCTGTGCCGGTTTCTACTTTTTGTTGGTACATGTGATGCTGCTTGAACCCGTTCATTCCAGCATTTTCCCACTCTACGGGAGAACAAAGAAAATGGTCCGAAAAAAGACTAATGCTCTACCTAATCCTCGAACTACGATGCCAATAATTGCGATGGCATAAGATGAGTTGGAGTTGGAATCCAAATTACTTGGTATATTGTGTTAGTTAAAGACGGTGTTGAAATTTTGAGAGCTACTCAACCAAAACAGCGAATCAAAACTTTGAATTATTATAAAACATTTACTTACCCGCCATGGTAGTAGGCCTTTCAGTGATAGCCTCTATCGCGGCATAGCTCCTTAGAATTGTCCTGGTCGCAGCATAAGCTCGACAATACACTTCTTAATTCGGATATCATCGTGGATCATTGTATCCTCTTTTGTGGTTTGCTTTGTACCATCTGGAGAAACCACAGCTCTAGCCTTGTCCACGTTATAATCTCCCCGAGACGCTGTGCAATTAACAAAACAACAGGTTATATTTCTTGGATTGCTTTGCGCTGATCATAAATCTATGGAAATCAGAACCTGTCTTCCGCAACTGGAATGAGTTTGAATCTATCGTTCCGCAACCGCTCACGGTATGCTATGTCCGAATCATTTGCCTGCAGTGCCGATTTTATATACTGCTTGAAAGTAGCCGACATTTCGACTACTTGGCTCACATGATCTTCTGTAATGGTTGGTACTTCTTCGTTGTTTTGTTTTGCTTCATACGAAGCAAGTGCAACGGCTGTTTGAAAAGCTGTGTAACGCAACATGTCAGTTTCGTACTCCGGTCTCGACACGTTCATACACTGACCGTTACGAATTTCCCGGCCATTCCACTTAAGACTCTGCAAGCTCTTTGACGTCTTAACGTACTCCTTGGCGGTGATAGAGTATTTGATCTCTCTTCCTCCTTGCTTGTGGTTGGTGATTAGCTTTTTGAAGCTGTTGTTCCAGATCGCCAGCCGAGAAGCATCATCAAGTGGTTCGTAGCCAATCTGCAAGTGGATTCGAGACATGAAGGCTTCGTCGAAAGAGCCAACACGATTTGTGGTGAGGAAAAGTATACCCTGGAAGTAGTCCAAAGCGCGAAGAAAGACTTATTGTAAATCAGCACGCTGTAAACTAGCCACGAATAATTCTTACCTGACACAATGCTGTTCCTCCTAAGATCGTTTGCTGACCGCCTCTCAAGGTATACATCAGCCTCGTCGAGGAGAACAATGGCATCCCATTTAGTCGCGTTCCGGAAAAAACGGAGCAAGTTTTGTTCGAGCACATCAGGTTCATGCCCCAAGTCTGCCGCCGTGATACTTAGGAGTGGTCTCTGGGTATATTCGGCAACCGATTCTAGTTGCCGTCATTAGAAAAACTTTCAGATGCTTGTGCCTTGTTGTATGCTTACCTGCAGTGAGAGTTTTTCCTGTTCCCGGGGGTCCATGAAGGAGCATGACTTGGCCTTCACCTTTTCCGCGGATGAAATCGGCGAAGAAAAGATGTTCACGCTCCGCCTTTTGGCTGTATGTCTCACAAATAGCTTTTACCATTGCCTTGTTGCTCTCCGGTCTCATGACAAGAGTATCAATGACGTTCTTGTCGATTCTTGGGTCCTTCAGCCCCTTTACTTCAATTAGATCTGCAGGTTGTTAGAGCCATTACTGCCAGTAGATAAGTTCCAACGTACCCCACAGTCGGTCATGCAGCGCATATCCGTATACATGCGACCAACAAAGCATGTATTGCTCATCAGTCAAAGTCTTTGTTACCTCAAGGTCTATGTCGTCATAGTCGTCGAAAGCCAGTCGTTGGTATATCGGAGCATCAGAAGCCGAATACTCACACGCTATGCATTGACAAGCCGGGATTCGTGTTCGAGCGCCTAGCTCTATTTCATCCTGTAAACCAGGTACATGGAGATTAGGTTGCTCTCTTGATATTTCGTATTCCCAAGGTTGCGATGTATGATCAACAATGAAGCGAGCATTGTCGAACTGTCAATATTGTTAGCTGTGATGAACTGGCGTCTAGCTCGTCAAAGGACTTGACCAACCTTTCTTGCCCCGTGGAACTGGCTTGGTCCCGTATACTCTTGGAAAGTTGGCGACTTTACTACCTCGAGGAACTTCTTTCCGCGCTCAATGAGCAGCTCCTTTTGAGGTCTCTCGCCCTCCTTGACTTCATGGAATCTTTCAGGGTAGAGCCTCAGAGACCGAATCTCCCTTTCGCCGTCGAAGACTGGAATGGTAATCTTTCTTTGCGAGCGACGCAAGATTTTCCCATCAAAATCAAGATTCCACACATGTACGGCATATGGTTGCACCTTGGCAATTGAACCTATGCCCTGAGGGCCACCCCTGACCGATTCAATGATATAAGCATTGATGGCGCCTCTCTCAGGAACGTAGACTGTTGCGCCAGGCTTAAGCAGCAACCAAAGCGAACTGAATGTGGTTACTGGGATACTTCGGTTCCACATGGCTTCGACCTCTCGTAACCGAATCGAAGGTTGTCCATAGAGATATTGGATGAGAACGTCGATGTGCCTGTTGCATTCTCGGTTGTACTCCTCTGAATGTCGAGATTTAGGGCCATCGGTCTGGTCCTTGTACTGCAGAAGCTCGTCTTTGTGGTGGTAAAGGTCGCGAAATGGGTAAGCAAAAAGACCTCGGTCAAGGTTGTTTGTTTCCCCATACACTCGAAACTTCTCCTCAAGCTCTTCTTCGATGTTTTGAAACTTTATCACTGCCTTTATAGCGTTGAGAAGCATTGTGGAGTTGACACGTAGTGTGCAGCCGCCTAAAATGTCTTCGCTATCGATATCCTCAAAAGTATCGTCCGCTCTGTTTCGCTTGGACATGCCAAGGAATACCCGTCGGACCTCTTGAATTATAGAGGAAGTCTTTGTTTGGTTGAACTGTGCTTGATAGTTTGGTGCTTTTTCGTACGTCACCTCTCGTAGGAAGTCCGGCATTGATGATCCATCCTGCTGGTATAGCTCTAGGGCATAGGATACGTCTAGCGCTGGTTCGGCTTCCGTCGGTTCCTCTGGAATAGGAGTTGAAGGTCTCTCTTCTGCTTTTCTGCCATAGATATCATCCAGTATCTCGCTTCGCCCGATGAATTGTATGGTGACCTCCCATCCAGGTTCAACTAGTTGTTCCCAGAAGTTTACAAGAATACGTGTATCTTCGGGTTTCAACTTGATGATCGAAAACGTATTGTTTGTGTCGCTGGAATCCTCAAGCTGCTCACTGTACCATTCGTGTAGGTAGCAATCCACGAAAACCTTTTTGATCAGTGCTTTCATTCCCTGTAGCTTGTGTTATTTATATGCTATATCAAGAAATGAAGATAACTTACCTCCCATGTTTTGCAAGCCTCATACGGGAAACTCCATTTTATGCCAACTGGGTCGACAAATGTAACTGGAGTTACCTTCTCCTTGGTTTTATGCTCGGTTGAATTTGCTTCTGTCGATTTGACCTGGTTCTCTTCGATAGGATGACTATCCAAGGGGACTTTATGTGAGGTTTGGGCACCAATTTCCGCACTCTTGCTAGCTTTGGCAGAATCCAAGGCTTTGTTCTCGCTTTGATCTAATAATCTTAGTGAAGTGATGGGTAATTATCTGCAGTTGACCAACCATTGTCGTAATCCATAACTGAGTCTTTGGCAAGGCTCCGGTGAACCACCTCGAAGTCGCTTTCCACAGCTACAGAAGCCATGGGTTCTGCTTTGTCTTTCACCAACATTTAAGATTGAAAATGTCGGAAACAATCACGAGTACTACGCGGCGGTGCTGCGCTTATGTACGAGCATGTCCTACTTAACTAACGCAGCACATGTTTCACCGATTTTGACGGTTGTCAATCCATATTTCCCGTGAAATGCCGCAATGGGGGCTTAGCAGGCTTGGGTGCCAATCAAGAGACTGCTGCCTATCTGGGGGCCGAAATGGCGCATACATCCTTGCCAGCCTACGCGTCACAAAATTTGAGGAAGCGAAAACTTTTCAAGTCAATCGTTCAAGACCTTGTATGGTATTCTATCGTACGTTTAGTAGATACGCTAAATTAAATTCTTGATGAAGGCAACCACGACTTCCCGTTAATAGTAGATTTATTCCTCGCAAGATTTCCAGGATGCTTAACAAAACTTCACTGACTCAGAGTGCATAGCCAAGAGGAGGTTTCAGCCCCTCAGAGCTTTATTTGGTAGGATTCGATTGCTACGTGCACCGATATAATAGGTAGAAATAATCGACCAGCTGTTTGTTTTGGTTTCAGCCTCGCTGCAGGGCGATGATTTTAGCGTGGGGGCGGTTTTATACCTATCCAACTTTCCCCGCTTGAGCACAAGGTACTGCCTACACAACCTTTTTGACTTTCTAGAGATTCTAACTTTCCATAATGGAATCTTCAACCAGGCCTACTGGCTCTAATAAATGCGAAACCACTTCAATTATTCGCAGATTTACTGATACACTCGAAGCGGATAGCCCTTTGGAGGCTGGAACCAAAGCAGCTGCACATCAAGATAGCGAAAATTGTGAGGGGACAGCCAAAAACGAATCACAAGAGTGAGTTAACCGAACATGTGTTCGTACGTATAAGAAAATCCTCTCGTCAGACTAATTCTATGCCCAAGTCCATTCCAAGAAGTCGCCTTTGTCCGAGAGGCTTTAAGGAGCAGCTGTGAAGAGTATTTCTCTTCCCTGGAGAAGGAAAGAAATGATCATCGTTTCTTTCGCAAGCACAAGTCTTCTGTGAGCAACAAATTGGAAGGTCAAATCCGCCAAAGCGGTGCAGAAGACTTGGACAGTTTCAAAGAGATTGTAGATGCAATTCAGAACGACTGGAAGAGTAGTCATGGCGTTGTCTCCTCCAACTTTCACA
This sequence comes from Aplosporella prunicola CBS 121167, assembly GCF_010093885.1. NCBI lineage: Eukaryota > Fungi > Ascomycota > Dothideomycetes > Botryosphaeriales > Aplosporellaceae > Aplosporella > Aplosporella prunicola. The sequence continues at coordinate 1,708 of NW_022983639.1, read as the reverse complement.
GCATCTGCAAGACTCTTGATGCTCACAAGATGATCGTCACATGGTTTCCAAGCAAGAATGAATATGCATCGGTCCTGTCCAGTGCGCTGAAGATGGTTTTGCAGGTAGGTTAACGGCGTTTATACGCGGACAATTACGCAGTTGTTGACCAGGTGAAATAGGCATCATTAAACCACGAAGAAATTGCGGATTACCTATCCGGTGCTGTAGCTTCACTTTGCGAAAGAGTGTCGATCTGCACCAAGTTGCTACCCATCATCAAAACAGACGAATTAAAGGCACAGCTCGCGGAAGTATACAAGAAGCTTTTCGTATTTCTTTGGGAAGCAGCAAAGTGGTTCAAGAAATCAAGCGCTCGAAGGTTTTTAAACAGCTTCAACAAAACCATTGTAGAAGAACGGAAAAAAGCCGAAAGTGGCATCAACTCTGCTATAGATCTGATCAGGGAGCGTAGTCAGGTGGAGGGGCTGCGGTGGACCAACGAGATCAAAGACAGTAGTCGGAACGTGGAAGACCGTTTAAAAGAGCTGGCCATCAAAGTCGACGAATGCCGAGAAGAAAATCGCTTTTCTCAACAGGAACTCGTTACAATTGGTAAAAGAATGGTACTACTGCTCGAACAAAACTGGAAGAAGGCGGATTTTGAAACCAAAGGTATGCTATCGCCTACTTTAAAGATCAACGTATTAACTGCAAATGACAGTGGAAGAACAACACGACATGCAGTTCATGACGACACATTTTTTGGCAGCAGTGCCCGGAAACTCGCTACTGCACGAAAGACAAGAGGTCCAAGTTAATCAAAGCTCGAGATCAGAAGTGGATTCGTACTGCCAGAAGTTTAAAAAATCCATTTTCGGAACAGATGGTCTTGCTCTCGCATACGAGGGCAGACTTTTGATGGCGGATCCAGACATTATCTACCGAGTCTCGAATTGGGCAGCACGTGCCTCGACCGAGCCCCAAGTTCTTTGGATCGAGTTTCCCTTCGAGTTACAGGAAGATTCGAGTGCACGGATGGCCGCATTAGGCGTTATCCTTACTGCTGCGCAAGCAGATGCGCCTTTCATATCCTACATCCCTGGACGGCCAAATGCAGCAGATATTCCTCGCTCGCAATCGATGGAGGAAGCAGGCTTGTTGTCTGTTGTATATGGGTTGATAAAGCAGCTCCTCCGCTTCAGGCCGGAAAATGATTCTTTTAGAATCGAAAACGATACACTCCAACAGCTCGATGGAAGTATGAGAAGTTGGCGAGTAGCTTTGAACTTACTTAATAGTTTGCTCAAGCACACGACTATCCTCCGGTACTGCATCATATACGGGCTGAACGACTTTGAGGGTGAGGAGTCTGAGGGCCTTTGCATGGAGTTAATTAAGCTGCTCTTGTCTCACTCTCATCGAACGGATTCTCCGCTAAGCTTCCTTTTTACAACAAGCGGCCAATCAAGAGTCATGAATGAAGTCATTAGAAGGGAGGATCGGGCTTGGACGGGAGTGTCGATGAGGATGCTAGGGAAACGAGGACAGAATATCAGTGTATAATTCCTATGAAGTGAATTATTAGACCGGCGGTGGGCAGGGAAGATTTAGACGAGAATAACAACGGTTGGTTATTGTTGAACAGTGCGAGAAAGCTGGACACTGCTGTCGCATTAAATTGAGTGAAACTGTCTGCTTAAATACACGACTTCCCTGGGTAGAAAGG
>NW_022983638.1:0-20555 GCF_010093885.1 Aplosporella prunicola CBS 121167 | reverse complement strand
GGGGGGGGGGTGGCGTCCGTGAGCACAGTCCATCCTAGATGCAGCAATGAAGCTTCCAATTCGTGTCGTAATTAGCGGAGACGATGAGTAATGGAACAGGAAACTTTAGAGGCGGTGCTTAAAAAACAAGAGATCGGGAATGATATGCTTAAGACCGGTTATGGGCTACACAGTGAAGGATGGCGGCCTCGGATAATGCCCTTGTAGCCTGGTATAAGGAGGAAATGGGCCGTATGAAGCATGCTATGCCAATACCAAGTAGTAGCCGAAAGGGACAAGGAAACGACGTCGGTATAGGAAGCAACATTCACAGGAAGACCCTCTGATAAGTCCGGTAAGACGTCATACACTCTTCCGTCATAGATACTGAATGACGTTCCACGGGTCTGGACGGACTCTCGCGCAACGAGAAGGGGTGGCAAAGCCGTGTGACATTGGGTATTCGTTTATTCTTGGTATTTCCGTTGAGCTGGCTGTTGACTATCACCATCAGCTCGCAACAACGGCAAAAAATCAGCCGAGGGCAGACACGTGAGGACGTGAACTTTATTTGCCGTAAAAGCCTGACCCTATGTCACAATACCGGCAAGAAACTCAGCCCAAACCCTCTCGAAAATCGCCCATTTTGTCCGAGCTTCAGGCAACCATCAGAAAAGCAACACCGGGCACCCATGCCACCATCACGCAAGAACCATTTTTGTTTGCTCTTAACGGCTCTTGGCCTGGGCCTTGGGCGCCGAACCCTTAGCACCCTGCTTGCTGGTGATCTTCTGGGCCTGGCCGCGGGCCGCGCCGGCCGCGCTCTTGGCCTTCTCCAGCTTCTTCTTGCTCTCCAACGCAGCCTTCTTCTCCTTGCCCTCCTTGATGGCGGCCTGGCGGGCGGCGGAACGGGCCTCGGGGCGCTGGCCGCGGCGCTCCTTGAGGACGTCGAGGGAAGCACCGACGATAGCACGCTGGTGCTTCACGGTACGGCGAGTGCGCTTCTTGGCAACCTCCTATTTTGTGCGAAACGCATTAGCCAGATGCCCTTTGTGGTGTGCGGAAAGCACGCTGCTCCGGTTGCGCGCCGGATCGGTTGCGAGGATCGTGTTGCGCGATGTCGACTCGATGCGCGGACGTTGCGGAGAGCGCTGCGCGGCGTCGGTGCCCACTAACCTCAGAGATACCCTTCCTGTGCTGCCTCCTGTAGAGGGTGGTCCAGGCAATGCGGCGAGGGTTCTTGCGCTGGAGGAACAGGCTCTCGCTCTTGCCGTTCTGGAAACGGAAGATCTTGGAGTCACCACGGATGTAGAGCTTGCCCTGTGTGATGCGAAAGGCATAAGTCAGCACGTTGTTTTCCTCCTCAAATCGTGCCACCGCCGCGAAGCCCTATCCCTCCTTGTCGCCCCTCGGAGCCTGGGGTGTCGTTGCTGCGCGGCGGTGGATTTGGTAGCCCGTAACGCACCTTGCCAGGGTAGATCTTCTGACCGCTGAAGGTGTCGTCGTAGGTCCGCATTGTGATGGTTGTGCGTGCGGGCCCTGGAGTCGCTGTTGGTCGTTAGTTTCTCGATTGTCGTCGGCAACAACCAGGTGGTGTAGAATTTGGGTAAGCGGATGTTTGTGCGGCGGAGGAACGTCGGTCCGGGCGTGATTGGAGGAGCATCCGCGCCGCCCGCATGCGGCTTGGCGCCAGCCGCACCCCAACTTCATCTCATCCGCAACGCCGTCATGGAGAATGCGTCAGCATGCGACGGCCTAAACCACCAGCTGCTGGCCGTCTCAACAGTATGCTTGCCGGAATATTTTCATGGAACCTAAAACCACCGATTACTGAGCGATATCAAACGTCTCCTTTTGAGCTGGTGCGGAGTTAAACGCGCGGGGATATTTTACCAAACTTGCAAGACTTCAAGCCACTGTATCTTCCAAATGCTTACTTCAAAGTGTCTTTTTTGTCGTAGTATGAAGCCTCTGAACCGATGAAGCCGTCTCCAGGATAAGTTAGCGGCTCTACAGTGCCAGAAGGCCATCACGATGCCGCTATACTGATAACGTTGTTACTGTCATGGTGTGGATCTCCCAATTCCTTCAAGACCATATCAAGAAATTGATCCATGTTAATCGGTGGCGTCTACCTCAAAATGGTTATCCACTCACAAAGCATGAATTGGTCTCTAGCGTTGTATTCTTTTTGTTCTCGTAACCTTATGGGTTACTCTAAAACTTTACTTGATTGGCGTCTTTTTAACTGTGTTAATACCTAACATCTTGTCATTTTTTAATATATCCACCAAGCAACAACTGACCGTACCCACCTAAGGAGTACTCTGAACACAGCAGATTTCACTAAACATGTAGTTAAGGGACGGGCAAAACACTCAGAAGGAGTGGGCAAAATGTCCGGAACTTTATGATAGAGTACCATGACAGTGCCTTGCCATCAAAGTCAAGTCCATCCTTATCGCTACCAGCTGGGTCACAATCATAGCTGAGGTCATCGTAAGGCTGAATCTTGTTGATTTGTGTAGTATGTATGTTTTGAGAAAGAGCAAGTTCCTCAGAGCCACTCTCCATACAAGCAACAGGTTTGGAAGCATTGTCCTTGGTGACATCCTCGCGGATGACACTCTTTCGGTCAACACCATCCTTACCAGAGAGCCTTTGTCCAGCAAAATCCAGAACCTTTGAGCCACCAGCAACAGCATCGTCATTGTAGTCCCTCTCCATATCGTACATCCCCCCTTTAGATTCACTACCATCCTGCCCTCCCATACAAGTATGTTCAGTCACCATTCGGTTGCTCATTAGCTCTGATTGTCGGCTGCCGATAGTGTTAGAGATAGCAAGGGACGGTTTGGGCATGCCGCCAAGTTTACTAGGCAGCGCTGAAGTCGGATCCTGAGAGATAGAGATATCAGATGCACGACATGTGGGGTTAGAAAAATACTGACCTTGACCTTGTCTACTCGCTCCACCCTTGTCACCCTGTCCGCTCTTCTTCTTACCCTTACCCTCCTGCTTCTTAGGGGTCTGTGTCTTCTTCTTGCTACCCTTCTTGTTACGAGCGAATGGGTAGAGAGACTCGGTCTGCTTGGGACCAGGTTGAGCAGGCTTCTTGGGTTCGGTAGTGGTCTCGCCCTCTACCTGTATTTCGTCAGGTGGACCAGTGCTCGAAGCTTCACCAGTAGACTGAGCCTTCTCAGTAGGAAGAGCCGTTTGTGCAGACTCGGTAGAGTCGTCTGCCCACGACTTGATTGGCTGGCCGAATGTTTCAACAAGCTCGCGCTCAACATCAGTGGGATCAATATCAGCCTCTGCAGTCGGCGGGCAAGAGATAGTAGCCTCAGGAGACACATGTTCAGGCTTGGCAGAGGTGGCATCTTCTTGATGGTTTTCGATCTTTGGCGAAACTGGCTGGAAGTCCTCTTGTTCATCTATAGCAGTGATGAAACTGTCGTCACCATTGTCGGGGTTGTCGGTTTGCTCAGCCAAAACTTCCTCAGTGTCCTGGTTAGTAGTCTCTTCCACAGCAATGGCTGGAGGCATGGCTTCTCCAATAGGTGTGAAGAATCGCTCTTGGGTCATTTGTTTCGGAACTGAGGGAGAGCGCTCCACAGGAGGAGTTGATTCTAGCCCTGTTGTGGTTGTCTTCACCGGAGTGGCTTGGGCATCAGAGGTACCACTTCCAGTATCAGCAACTGGCTGCTCAACACCAAAAGCATCGGTGCTTCCAACTTCACTATTGCCTTCGACAGCAGCGGAAGGCTTGGCGGATGAATCTTCGGAGGGAGCCGCGGTCGACTCAACCGACCTCTCGCGCTCAGAACGCTGAGACTTGTTCGCATGCTTCCCTACCGTGCTAGCGTTACCGCCCACATCCGATTTCGACTGAAAAGTCACAGTCGCACCCTTGCCACCACGCTTCTGATTCTTCTTTTGCGTTTGATTGGGTTTCTTGTCAAGCACTTCAGAGGAACGCGATTCGGTACTCTCAGGCAGTTCCGCTCCAGAAGTACGTGATTCTGAGCGTGCTCGTGCGGCGTGACCTTTGTTACGGCGTTTACCTGAACGAACTTGAGCTGTATGCTGTGCCTCATGCTCGACAGCCTTCAAGGGCTCACGAGTGACGATAGCTGGCTCCAGACGTACAGGCGGGGGCTGAAGTCCACTACGGGCATCTTGTCGAGAGTAGGTAACCGGTGCGTTGGCAACATTTCCGCTGTGAACGGAAAGACCAAGCTCGTCCCTGATCGAACCCACCGTACGAGAGGGGCCAGGCTGGTGCCTGGCTAAGTTGAGGCCCGGGGCGCGGGCTTCATGGAAACCGTAATCCATAGAGAAACTTCGAGGGTTATGGTGTAAGGATGCCCTATGATGGTTGTCATAGTAGTTGACAGTGGCGTAGTTGGCCGGCGTCCGAGCATGTCCTCGCAGATCCACGCGTGCCGCTCCGCTCTCAGCGTAGTACTTCTCAGGCACCTGGACAACAAGGGGATGAGAGTAGAGTAGAACGCCGCTCAGCTCCTTCAAAGCTCTGCGGGCATCAGCCGCAGAGAAAAACCTAAGTTCACTACGTTAATATCATTTAGTTCCCAACCTTAGACCGAGAAGAATGACTCACTGAATGTAGGCGTAAGGCTGCTGATTGATATCGGTCAGCACGCGGATGCCTCCGGTTGGCACAGCAAGGCGAGTCTCGACCATCATCTGCAGGTCGTTGGCAATCTGTTGAAGAGGCATGTTCACGTTGATGCCATGAACCCAGACTTCCTGGACATCTTCCCTGTTTTCGCCAATATGATCGGGCCGGCAAAGGTCCTTGTCGAGTTCGTCTTGATTTTGGAATGGTGGAAAAGGCTCTGTCTCGGAGGTGATCTGGGGCTCCCGGCGCTGCGAGTGAGCCACAACCGGTGTAGAGTAGTTTCCCCGCATCGAGGATCGGCGACCCCCACGGCCTGAGAAGTGTCCGATAGAGCTATGCCTGTTACCTGGCCCAGCACGTGTACTATAGCCATGACCACGTTGCTGTGGTTGACCGTACTGCTGCATAGGCATGAGCTGCTCTTGGTAAAAGCCGGGCCTCTGCCCACCATGGTTGTTCCGCATAGACCCGCGACGGGGCCTGTTGTTAAGCATTTGCTGTGCCTGGTGCATGTTGGCCATATTAGGCGGACCTTCTTGCATGTATTGAGGGACAAACGGAGCGAATGCCTCTGAAGGAAAGGATCCAAGCTGAACGGGGAACGGAAGTTGGGCCTGAGCCATAGGCGACGGAGCAGAGGGCGCCTGCATAACCATATGGGGGCCCTGGTAGCCATAGAGATTCATGTACTGCTGAGTAGGCATGAACGCTGTAGTTAAGATCAGTGGTTTGCTTGAACCTCCGCTGGTATTAAGGTACTTACAAGCAGCAGTGGGGTCCATGATGGGTTGCTGTGGGTATCCTCCCGGGTGGCCAAAGTTGGATCCCGGATGAAAGAACGCTGGTCCTTGAGGAATGGGCGACGGACCCTGAGAAGGTATGTGACCAAAGGACATTGCAGAGACGTGGCGAGTAGCACCAGGTCTATCATGCGGCATAATGACTGGAGGGATCTGTTGGGAGAATGGGCTCTGATGAGGAGATGCCATCTGCTGATGAGGTTGCATGCTCGGGGAGCGAGCCTGAATCTGGGGGGAGGTTTGCACCTGTGGAAGGAGAGTCTGCAAGTGCGAAGAGGCTTGAATATGCGGGACACGGGCCTGAGCATAGGGAGAATGTGTACGCGCAGAAAGAGCCTGTGGGGCTTGAGCGGGAGGCTTTTCCAAAGGTTGAGAAGCAGGGCCTCCTAAGGGCTGAGCAGTTGGCTGGTTCTGCTCGTTCGGCTGACGTAGGATGGCTATCTTCTCAGACTCGAGCTTGGCGGGTGCACTTATAAGTGCGGCATCATGCTTGTTTTGGTTCGGCTGCTGTTCAATGTGCAGCGATGAGGACTTGGGTGAGGTGATGTTGGTCTTGGGTGCCTCAGCAGACGCATCGGGACGATCTTCCTCAGAGTGCCCCATGGTGGGTTTTGTAGAAGTAGTAATTGCCACGTTGGCCTGACCCTCAGGCTGACCCTTCTGCTTTTCCGGCTCAGAGCGCTTGGGGCCTTTGGCGATTCCTTCTTCGGCTTGATAATTAAACACGTCAACCAACGCGAGCTTCATTTGGTGGGCCGCCTGTTGGAGAAAGCGCTTGGAGTACTTTTCGAGCAGGTCTGCGGAGAAAACCTTCTCGACATTCCGCTCATCCTCGAGGAAGATTGTGTGGAAAACGTGGCGATCGTCAGGGTGGCTATACTTACGAGTGTATGTACCCATGAAGATTCCGACCTCCCAGGCATTTTCTTTAGCCATGAGGTTGACGACACTGAGGAGGAACATGGCACCCTGGAACTTGAGGTCGTAGTCGTCGAAGTGATCGCCAAGATCTTTCATTTCGACGGTAGGATAAATGTTGGCGCAGTGCTCGGGTGCGTCAAGACGCGCAAAGTCGGCATACATCTTGACTTGTTTGTCGAGAACAGCCTTGACCGGGGGACGGACAATCGGCGGAGGAGCGTCATCGCCAGAGCGAGGTTCCTTCTTGCCGCCGTGTGTCGATATCATAGCTCTACCCATGGTGATAGCCTCGTCAGGCGGTGTAGTTGGCGGGTTGAGGTACATGGAAGAGGTGAGCCGCCTCGCTTCACCTTTTCGCACCCGAGCCACGGAACGGCCAGCAAGCTACAAGCGAGCGCGCGATGCCGGGCGAAGGAGTAGATGGCAGTGAAGAGTAAACGAAGGATGTTCTCAGAAAGAGGTACAATCTTGACAGCGCGCGAGGAGCTTGCGTGCGACGAAGGCTGGTGACGAAGGTTGGTGACAAAGTTTAATGAGGAAAGGCGGGTAGTTGTAGGTACTGCTAGAGAGAGTTAGAGGAAGGAACGACGCGCCTACGCGCTGCAGATGCGCCTTTGTGCGTGTGTAGCGAGCGCGTTTGACAGAGAAGGCAAGAGCGCAAACGACCGACTTCTAGAAAGAAACGGCCCGTCACGGCCACGGGTAACTTCTTAACACAAAGTCCAAGACCCCTGCTTATAACCGGCCTGCAAATAAGTGCTAGTATGACGTATACCCATGTTAACATGCCCAATTGGCTTCACATTAGCTTGAGCTTTGGCTTGACCCTTATTTACAGTGATGACGGTCGACTTTCCCGCCAACCACGCAGTCTTACAACAACAATAGTGCAACAGCCAGATGATGCGGCGTCTTACTCACTCCTTCGCGCCAGAAGGGTAGGTTGCTCTCTATTTAGAGCTGCCGTCCCGGGGAATCTCCTTGACCAAGCGCAAAATTTCCGACTCGTTCTCCCCGACAACAGCACGACCAGCATTCCAATCCACAACCTGCAAGCCTGTCAGCATTATTCTTCACTCTCGGTTTCAGCGCCTCGTCTTGTATCTCAACGTACCAACGGCCTAACGAAAGCGCTCGGGCTGCTCTTGAACTTCTTCACAGCATCCTCCTCGCTGACCGCCCCAGTGATTATCTTGCCCGCGCTATCGCTACCCATGTATTCGAGGATGGTCCTCAATTGATCGCTAGTAGGTTCACCCTCCTGGACGTCGAGCTCGAACTCGGTGCGCTCCGCCTTGCTCTGCGTGTCATGGCTAGACGCCTGGTCTTCAGTCGCGGTCGTCTGTGCAGTTGCCTGCGACTGCTTGAGCAGCGTGAGGATGCGAGTCGAAGCGGCGTTCTGCGGGGCGTGGAAGATGGTGACGACATCTTTGGCGCCGGCCTGAAATGTGTTAGTCTACTTGTAGTGATGGTGTCGCGCGAACCGTGTCGGGCCATACCTCGCCGAAGAGGCGCTTGAAGATAGACTGCCTGATCAGAGTGGGAAACATTTTGATGGTGTTGTTGGTCTGCAAAGTGATGATTGTTTGATGTTGCTTTGATATGACGTCCAAAGCTTGCGCATGGGCCATTGGAGCTCCGTTGCATTCCGCTCTTGGCAGCGGTAAGCTTGAAAAAGTAACCCGGTGTCGACAAATATTTCCTCAACACACGTGAAAGGTAGGGTCTCCTGTAAATACGTAAACCTGCGTCTGACGATAAGCAAGCAGGCACGTTTTTTTATAACAGTCGATCACGAAGACAAGTAGGTATGGCAGTAAATGTTGCTGTGCAATATACAAATAAGCATCTCTATGAAACGCTCATAGGTTTCTATACTAGTTCTCTGTATGTACGTCTTAGCGTCAAGCGGGAACAAAACCAAGCAAACGCCTTGCTATGAAAGCAGTCTAACCGCCGCATACTCATCAACTATCCATGTGCTCGTCACCTTCTAGACAAAAGACCGGACCTCTCGTTGTGTTGCGATTCTACGTCCGCATCATCATCATCGTCATCGTAATCTCCATCAGAGCTGGTGTCTTCTTCTCCGAAGCCTTCGGCCTCAAGGCCCACGCCACGGATGCCAAAGCTCAGAATGAAACCGACAAATGCTATGCCGCCAAACACACCAAAAGCCAAAGCCTCACCTTTGGGTTTTATGTTCGTGGCAGCTGAAAATAGACTGCCAGACACGAAAGGTCCCAGTGCACGGCCAGCAGCAGATAATGTCTGTGCCAAGCCGTTCAGAGTGCCAAGAACGGAGTGATTTGGTGCCGAGTTTGTGATCTAGACGTATCGAGCATTAGCAAGTGACATGGTTATAAATATTGGGAGTAGGATGGGGAATGCAGGAATGGGTTGGTAATTAGATAATGACATACCAGAAGAAGCGCGGAGGTCAGTCCTCCGACCGCGGCAACGGTCTTCACAATCAGCACAAAACCAAGCTCTATCCACATCAGAACCTTTCCACGTCCAAGACCCAGGCCCGTGCCCTCGCCATTTTTGTATCCGACCCAAGGCATCAACAGGAAGGCGACAACAAAAGCAGCCAGGCTGACACGATATGTTGTCTTGTTGCCAATCTTCTCGCGCAATTTCCCATAAATCCCGACTTGGAAGATAATGGTAATGACACCGGCAAATGCAAGCGAGATACCGATCTCTTCGGGGCTGAGGTTACGACCGGTAGGGGGAGGCGCTTGTCCAAAGATAGGATACAGTGAATTGTAGGAAATGTTGGCAAACTGAAAAATGAGGAACGTAAGAAGAAGTAGGATGGTATCCCGGTTGAAGACTTCCTTCTTGCTCAGGTTTTCACCCGCGGAAACATTCGGCAGCAGCGTAGGAGCCGACTGCTGGGATTCCTCATCTGACTCTTCGGATTCGTTGCCGTCGTCACTGACATGGCCGTTGGATCGCCGCTTGGACCATGGCCGACGAATATATGTTGGATTGCGACTGGGGCTAGCGAATTGCCACAGCCACGTGAAGAGGTTCTCCATCCTCTTCCCTAGAGGCGGAAGATTTCTTGCCTCTTCCAGACTCTCCTCGAGAAAGATCATTGAAAGGATCAGGTCAATTGTGAGGATAGCCGCGGAAAAAAGATTTGGCGCAAGGTACGGATACGGATTCTTCTGGCTTTTGTTGAACGGGTTGTTCTTAAAGACCAACAGTCCGCCAACAATGGGCCCAGTGATGCCTCCAATGCCGTAAACCACCGGCAAGTATGTAAAAGCCCGCGACTGGTTGCTTCGGTCGGTTATCTCACCCAAGCACGTCGATATCACACCCTGGTTGCCGTTTACAAGACCCATGACAGCCTGGACAATGATGGCCTGCCACAGCGTTTTGCAAAACCCAAAGGCGACGAAGCATATTGCCGTAAACAGCGTCCCCATCAACACCACAGGCTTGCGACCTATACGATCCGATAACCAGCCCCAGAAAAAGTTTGTCGCAAACTGTGCCAAGGCGAACGACGACGCAATCAATCCGACAAAGAGTCCGACTTTCCCCTCCGAGACTTCTGGAAAACTCGATGCCATGTCCGGCAAGTATGGACTGATTGAGTTGAGAGCCGTTTGTTCCGCCAAAGCTATGACGGCCAGAATAGCGAGCTGCCGCCGCGGCAACGGCGACTCTTGGTGACTGGCTGAGTCGTCGGAGTCATTGCGATTGTGGGATTCGTCCGAAACGGTAGACGATGTAAGCGGACGGCCGCGCGAGGTAGGAGGCTCGGTAGGAAATGTCTGGTAGTGGGGCGTCGACGACTTGCGCTGCTGGAGCCCGCCTGGGCGTTTCAACATTGTAACGGTGAGGTTGTAAGGTGTGACCGCGGTGACGCGACAAGGATAGGCTGAGATGCCTCAAAGAGACAGGCTACGGCGGCGCGGATAAGACGCGCATATGCAAAGCGAAGATTGAAAGCGGAATCAACAGTGAGAGGCTGAGCGCGGCGTGTTGGTTGAGAGTAAATCGTGATCGCCGCATGACAGGATGACGGGTTTCTGGATCTACGTCAGGTTGAATCCAACTCCGAGGTTCTTCCCGGCTGTCCGTCAGGCCCGCCCGGCGCCTGGCTGCCCCTGGGGCTCCGCATTCTTCTCCAACATCACTCTGCTGCTCTACCCTGTTCAAACCGAGCTCCCCTGCGCGTATTCTGCTGGAGGCTGATGCACCGAAGCATGCCAGCCAGGATGCAGCAGACAGGGCTGCACGCAGACACGGGTTCCGAAGCTCGTATGATGCGACACTCGAAAAAGTTCATTCTTTTGGAATTACCACCTTCCAGCTGCGTCTATTTTTGCCATTTGTATGCTGGGGAAATCCGGGCCACTGACAAGGAATGTCGCTGTCCAGTCCGCTGTCTCGATGCTTCCCCGCAACTAATCAGCAGCCCACGTTGATCGCGGCAATCAAGTAACGAGCTGATCCTGCGAGATGGCTTGCATGGGGCCAACAGAGCTAAGACGCCTACAACTCTCAGCATCGGGGCCAGCGAAAGGTTATCCCTCTGCCAAGGCGCACGTTGACTATCGCAGACTATAGGACGGCGGATGCGCACTGAACGGACAGCCACCTTACGCGAAGTGGCACAGAAGTATTGATCATCACCGTTGCTGCATGATGTGCAGTCAGATACAACTGCATTCGGCTACCGGTGGTGAGCGCCCGACTGTGCTCCGGCTACCGAGCATGGGGCCTGCTTGATCGAAGAAGCTTGTTTGGTGTAGGTACCCTGTGGTACTAGCTCGTAACACGAAAACCAACGACTGGTCCCGAGCCACGCACATACTAGTCGCCAGCTCCGAAAGGACTTGTGTTTGTCTCGCCCTATACTAGCTTTGGTTTTTCCTGCTAAGTTGCGGTGTGCTCCAGAGAATTGTTTCCATTTTATACAATGCTTTTGTCTCCCACGGTGCTACAGAGTAGACCTGCAGGCGATTGTACGCCTTTCGTGCTTCTGCATGACGCTACGGAACAGCAAGGCAGTAACAGTCCCATAGCTTTACAGCCTTTCATCTCCAGCGCTGCAGTTCGCAGTCTTGCCTGCCGATGTCGCCTGCAGGATAGCTCGCTTGGGATCCGACTTTCTCAATTCTTCACTGCACGACAAAGATTTTTTTACGAGAACCCTTCAACCCCGCATGTTTAAACGCCGCGCTATCCGGAGGATTGTTCGCCAAGTCTTACCATTTTAGGGCTGACATACGCCTAGATGCGGAGGTTTTGTCGAATACATTGCTACGGTCTTCGAAGAAGCAGTCAGCTCGTATTGTAGCTCCGCTGCGCTCTACGACGCCACGCTATCGAATATGCGGCCCAACAAATCATCGTCACTCAGCTGCTGGTTGCTCTTAGGTCAGCTTCGGCACCGCGTCGACGGCCAAGCAGCGGTCAAAGAGGGTAATGCTTGAGAAGGCTGAAGAACCTTGCATTCAGGTACACATTGACCACTGGAATTATCGTATCGCATGATGCCGACTCACCGACGCTCAATCTACGGTGCTCGTACTCGCCGGCCATGATGTATACCACCATGCACGTGTTCGATTTGGACGCCAGCATCACACCGAGCTGCCCGATTTGGTACCGGAGAGCCGCAACAAGTCGTGCAGATCAGACAGATAAATTTAGATTCTCATCTCCTAGGACTCGGTACCACGGTTTGGGTTCGCGTGACGTCCTCTGTTACCTGACGTTTGCCACGTTCTCACAAGGCGGAACACGAGAGTGCCATGCCGCCAACGTGGTGATGGTACGCCTCAGGGGCATGGTAGCTCGGCTGAACGTGCTATTCTGCTTTGGTCGCGAAGGGGATGTGCTGGACCGTGACTATAAGACATCTGCCAGCCAGCGCCCACATAGAATCCATCGTTTGACATCAGGCCCACCATGGTTGTCTTCTCTGTTCCAGCGGCATTCATCGCCGTCTCGTCCCTTCTTTCGCTTAGCACCAATGGTTCTCCTGTCGTTCCTGCAGTAAGGGATGCCGAAGGGCTGACTGCTCGTGCTGATACCTTTGCCATTACTGGCGTTAGCGGCTCTGTACAGCCGCGTCTGGAAATACGGACTTTGGCCCAAGACTCCGTGTCGTGGAATCTATTCCTTCTCGCGATGGACAGATTCCTGAACACAAACCAGAATGATATGCTGTCGTTTTACAAAGTTTCTGGTAAGCATGAGTTCAGTGTTGGCTATACAATGCACTTCTAAACAGGCTTGCGTTCAGGAATTCATGGTGTGCCCTTCGAAAACTGGGATGGAGTCCCCGGTGCTCCAAGTGATTGGTCGGGGTATTGCCCGCACGGTTCAAACTTGTTTGGATCGTGGCATCGTCCTTTCATTGCGCTTCTGGAGGTATGATGATTGTCTCTCGTCTAGTAACAGCAATCGTCTAACAGCCTACAGCAAGTTTTGAACTCGCACGCAGTCGCCATTGCTGGAGAATTCCCAACAGGCACTATGAGGTCCGCTTACCAAGCAGCTGCTGCCAAGCTGAGGTTCCCCTATTGGGATTGGGCGACCAATTCCGTCAACGGAAACATCTTGCCGGGATCTGTCTCGGAGCCGACTGTCTCAGTGAGCTTTCCAAATGGCACCACTGGTCAGATACACAATCCTTTGTATAGCTACCGTTTCCACCCTCACGACCCTAGCATCGGTGGCGCAGTAAGTAATTGCTGTCCAATGAAATCATCTATAAAACTGAGTATTTCTAGCCTCAAAACCAGTGGCCGGAGACGATCCGCGCTGGAACAACCAGTGACATGGCCTCAATAACTCAAATGGGTCAACTGGAAGTCATTTTCAAGTCTGGACACAGTGCGGTGCAGAATTCAGTAAGCCGAATCTTCGGCCACTACAGCGGGTGGTCCAGCTCCGTCAACAGCATAGAATCCGTCCACAACACCATTCACAGCTCCTTCCAATACAACTCGGACATGTACTCCCTGGCCTACTCTGCCTTCGACCCAATTTTCTGGCTGCATCATTGGTGCGTGCATTAAACCTATTTCTGCTGCAAACTAAACTGACCAAAAACTCCAGTAACGTCGACAGACTCATAGCATTGGTGCAGGCAATCTGGCCACAAAGTTACGTTCAACCAGCACAGCAAAAGGGATCTACTTGGACTATCAAGAGAGGCAGCACACAGGACGTCAACTCTCGTAAGCTTCCACATTCAAATTTTTTTACCAGTAGACTGACAAACTATCAAAGCCTTGACTCCCTTCCACAGGGACACTAAAGGTACTTTCTGGACTTCTGCTTCCGTCCGGGACACCAAAGTCTTTGGATACACCTATCCGGAGCTCGTTGGCAACCCCAGCAACAGCAGCTTGATAAGCACGGTCAAGAACATGTACCCACCCAGCTCCGGTTTGGCTGCCAGCAACACTGCGAGCACTGCCAACGTTGACGGTGTTGGAAACACTCCCATTGACTACGTCGCCAATGTCACGCTTGCTCGCGGGGCGCTCGGAGATTCTTACGCGGTCGAATTCGCACTCGGCAACCCTACCTCAGATGCTACGACGTGGAGCTTGGATCCCGGATTCGTTGGCTCGGTTGCGGCGCTCGCTGTCACGGGTGTGCAGAGCGACGCTTTGAGCTCAGACACTGTCATGTTGACGCAGGCGCTGCAGAGCGCGTTCGACTCTGGTGAACTGGGTAGTGCGAACGAGGACGATGTGCTTGACTACATGAAGAAAAACCTGCGCTGGAGAGTCCTTAAGGTGAGTATTTTTCGTCTGGTTTGGCAAGTTTAGCACTAATCCGTGTCGTAGGGCAACACTGTCGTCCCGGTAGAGGAAGTTCCACACCTCAAGATTGATGTGCTCAGCACTAAGGTCAGACCTGCGAAGAGCGAAAGCGAGTTCCCGGCGTGGGTGGGAGACATGACTTCCCACCCGGATATTAATGGTGCTGAGTAATTGTCTTTGGCTCGCCAGGGAGATAATGGGGTGAGCTGAGGCGCTGTTGATGATAAGTCTCACCAAAACGTACATTGGCTCATGTTACTATCCTTGATGTCCTGAATCTTGAAGACTGTTTTACCGACATGTTTCGAGCCAAGCAATTTTATGTGCACTGGTTCGCGTAGATATTATCTCACATAGTCTCAACAAATTACACCACATGAATACAAATGTAGTCTGTCGCACTATTCATCACGACGGGAACTTGGTGATTACTTTTACTCTAAAAATTTATGCATTTTATGATCTAGGAAAAATAATTAATGGTATAAAACATCATACAGTGAGAACTCCACAGGATCTTCTCAATAATGAAAAGGATTGATTCAGTTCGAAAATCGTCCCGCGGGGAAATAAGTTTAATTTTGCTTGACAATGATATGCAGTCCGCAGATTATTTCCTAGTGCCGATATAAACGGACTCCTCACATCATTTCGTGTTCAACTGCCGCACAATGT
The DNA here is from genome assembly GCF_010093885.1 of Aplosporella prunicola CBS 121167. Lineage (NCBI taxonomy): Eukaryota > Fungi > Ascomycota > Dothideomycetes > Botryosphaeriales > Aplosporellaceae > Aplosporella > Aplosporella prunicola. Next base: position 5,727 of record NW_022983638.1, on the reverse strand, counting down.
CAAAGCTCATGCTGATAATGAGAATGATAGCCTAGTGGCCTAATTGGAGATTACAATTGGAGCTTATATCGTTCACGTCAATCCCCCTCAAGAAAATACAATCGACAGACTAACCAATAGCCTTTTCAACTTTTGGAGCATGCTTTTTGATGCCAATTGGCGAAAGCCTACGGAAAAAATCGAAACCTCAGTCACCAATGAGTATGTTGCACCCGATTTAGCCACGGTTAAGGCGCCCATGAGCAAGGATATGATCTCACATAGCCTTGAATATATTACCAGGCATCCTTGCTACGGAGGTCCCTCAAGTAATACCAAGGCGGCTCGGCGCAGTTTGTAGGAAATTTTAGATCGTGGCCGTGACCAGTGCTACAGTTGTAGTAGTACCTACTTCTCCAGCCATCCCCACATGATATTCTACTCCATCCAAACAAGATTTGGTGCTAGCACCACTAAAGTTAGATCATGCTAATTTTATCACCCGCTTCGTACTCGTAATTAGTGCCAACTCTCTAGAATGCCAAGAACGCGGAGATGCTCGCGACAGCCACTGCTGTTCGTGCCTGCCGCGTTCGCCGGCGGCAAAAGCAGTGCAACATGAGTACGCCGTGCCCGGCTGCGAAGCAGGGGGCTTGTTGTCCAAGCGTGTTTTCTCCGATTGGGTTCGGACACTTCGTTGCATTACACAGGCACGTGACTCGGCGGAGCCGTCCCGCCTTATAATGACATCATCCCGTCGTATGGGCGTACAAGTGCGGAGACGGCCTGGACTGATGGAAGGAGACGCAACACCCTCCAACATCGCTCCAGCCGTGACGAGGTTATCAAAATGCTACCATACGCCTCATTAACCGCAGGTCTTCTGACCATAGCCGCATTGGCTCAGGCCGACAAGCCTCAGTCGCCATTGGAGCCAAGCCAAGGCGATGCACCTCCGATTCTAGGCTTTGGGACTTGGAACCTAAAAGTATCGCCGTCCAATACCACCGAAGCCGTGTCCCTCGCCATCCAAGAGGGTTATCGTCACATTGATTGTGCGGCCGCATATGGGAACGAGGAGGCGGTCGGTAAGGGTATCGCGGAGGGCCTGGAGAAGGCCGGTCTCAAGAGAGAGGACATTTGGGTGACCAGCAAGCTCTGGAATGACCACCATGGCAAGCTGAACAAGGTCGAAGAGGGGCTGAACAAGACGTTGAAGGATCTCGGCGTCGGCTACCTGGATCTGTATCTGATGCACTGGCCCGTCGGTGGCAGTTCTAAGCTCGACTACGACTATATCAAGGTCAGTCGTATAGCAAGGAGTTATTCTTACATGAACTAATGGTCAACAGACATGGCACTCCATGGAGAAGCTCCCGCTGCTCGGCACGGTCCGCAACATCGGCGTGTCCAACTTTTCTCCTCACCAGCTCAAGAAGCTGATCAAGAAGTCTTCCATCAAGCCTGCAGTGCATCAGATGGAGCTTCACCCGTACTTGCAGCAAAAGGGCTGGGTCGAGCTGCATCAAGAGCATGGCATACACGTAACCGCGTACTCGCCATTGGGAAACTCAAACCCGACGTATCGTAGCTCCTCGCGTGCTGCCAATACGCACAAGACACCGCCATTGCTCCTTGAAAACGAGGCGTTGGCCAAGATCGCGGACATGCGGAACTGCACGACCGCACAGGTGGCGCTCGCATGGGGCATGCAGCGGGGCACGAGCGTGATCCCGAAGACAAGCCACGCGAAGTGGATCAAGGAGAACTTCGAATCAGTAACTTGCGGTCTGGTCGACACCGACGTGGACAAGATTGAGGAGCTCGGGAAGAAGTATCTGACGCGGTTCAACAAGCCCGGTAGATCTTGGGGGGTGAAGCTGTTCGAGGGCCTAGACGACGCGTGAGCAGGAGGGGAGAGGAATGGGGCGCAGACGCGTCGTCGTGTCTGCCGTGACTGCCGTGCGCCGGCCCACCGGGAGGCGTAGGCGCTAAATGTGCATCAACATTTTCCCACTTCGCCGGTCAACATGGCAGTGACAGCCTGGACGCGCAAAGGCGCGTACTCGAAGCTTTGACTTGCATCTACCCGGCTTGGCTGGCAGCAACTGGCCATGTCTAATTGTTCCAGAATCCACGTACCCGATGCCCGTCACCCCATGAGTCCCTGGTAAGCAAATGGCTCGACTCCCTATCAGAGATCTCCCTTCTGGAATGACTATCGTGCTTTACCACCTTGCGGGCGCCATTTTCACAGGGCGGCGCTTGGGGCGGATGCGGCGCTGAACGGCCGCTAAGATCACCGGGTAGTGGGCTGCCGTGTCTGATCGGCGCAGGGGTTCGGCTTCCTTCGCGCTTCGAACCCGAGAGGCGTTTTTTCGCGAAGGTGGTCGGCGAGGGAAGCACGGTGAGTGGGTACGATAATGGTTGTTGTATTATACCTTTGTCGCGGCCACCACAGAGCAGAGAGATGCCATCTCACCATCGCCTAGACCCCTTTTCGGGCGGTATCGTACTCGCCTCTAATGTGTTCGCGGGATTTTATCGGCAGCAGCCGTGCGCTGAGACAACCGTCGGTGTCCCCTTGTAGGGCTACCACGTAAGGCTCGTTTTCTTGATGGCTTCGCGAAACAACCCGTCACTCGCCTGCCCCTCCTGGAATTGTGATCTGCCAGGCCGCCCGGGGAGACTGAACGCGTGGAGGGGCAACAGCACGAAAGACGGCCAGCCGGCACGACCAGAAAATTGCAGGTGGAGAGGGTGCAGGGCCATTGATCATGATCGGACAGCGATCAAATGAGGCTCCGAACGCCTGAACCCGGGAGAAAGTTCCTTCCTGGGTGGTGGTCATTCCGGGGGCCAGCCTCGTAACGCCCTGGGCCAACGGCGTTGACCGTTTACAATGCGTTTCCCCTATCCGCGCGTAGATCACCCTCTCAAGTAGGAAGGACCCCTGCGCACCCGCACCACAGCCGCAAGCCCGGGCCACGGGCGCTCGTGGCTGTGATGTAAGTCATCTCTACGCGACTAGCCGCAAGCGGAAGGCTTCCTGAAGAGCATCATTTGGACCAGATGCGTCCAACTGGAAGAGGTATCGTGGGGAGCATCACGGAGACGACGAGCTGCCATGGTCAGGGCTGCTCAATCGAGTATAAGAGAGGAAGGCCAGCAGCCTCCAAAGATTCCCTCACCACCCAACAGCTAATCCATCCAACTCGCAGCCTTCGAGCTCAGTCTTTCTTTCCGCCTTAGCTACATTCCCTCACAGCGTCACTCCTTCGAGTACCAGTACAATCGTCAAAATGCGCTTCAACTTCGCCTCCGCCTTTGCTCTCTCGAGCCTCTTCCTCGGTGCCATGTCCGCGCCCGCCGCCACCACCATCGAGACGGACATCTCGACCACCATCACCTCGGAGACCTACTCCACCACGACGCAGACGGCCGCCGCTGCCGTCGGCGCCGGTGCTGGTGCTAGCGCCAACGCTGGAGGCAACACCGACGCTGCTGGCTCTGGCTCTGGCTCCGGCTCCGACACCTTCTCTGGCGAGACCACCGTCATTGATGTCCTCGAGACTCTGTTCGTCAAGATCCAGACGCACACTGGCTCCATCAACAAGACCGTCAGCGGTCTCCCCGAGACCCCCTCCCCGGCCGACAAGAGCGGCGCCCTCATCGACATCAAGGTTGACCTGCGCCACATCACCTCCCTGGTCGCCGACGCCTCCGTCAAGATCGGCGGCATCAAGGTTGACGCCAACGTCGATGTCAAGGCCATCATCAGCCTCGTCGTCAAGCTCGTCCTCGAAATCGCCTGCACTCTGGTCAACGTCGTCAACAACCTCGGTGCCAGTAAGTTTTCTGCCATTCCCAGATGTGAACACAACGACAAGATGCTAACGCAAACGCACAGCCATCGACCTTCTTCTCGGTGCTGTCATCACCATGCTCGTCCACGTCCTCGCCCAGCTCCTGCTCGTTGTCGAGGAGGTCGTTGGCGGCGTCCTGGCCACCGTCTGGGAGATCGTTGCCTCCGTCCTTCCCTCCGTCGGCGACCTCCTGGTCGGCCTCGGCGCCATCCTCTCTGGCGAGTGCGGCTGCGTCAAGAACTAAATTGTTGCTCCTATCCAGTATCAATAAGCACGCGCATCTAATGGCGAAGTTGGCGGTGGATCGGGTCGATGGAGTGTGGTGGTAGTAGTAGTAGTAGTAGTGGTGGATGATGGGCTGTGGAATGGCGCGAGTGAGGACTTCGGTAATAGCTAATCACGCTCTGATTACGGCAACGATAGCGTTATAGAGCAAAGGTACACCTAACTTGTAGTAGTGGTAATTTCTTCAATAATCAATCGCCGTGGGGCGGCTTTTGCCGCTTCCCGACACCAACCTTTTTTCCTCTGCACTGTGAAAAAATCAGGAGTATTAGAAAAAGACTGATAGAAAGAGGCTTGGAGAGTTGTCGGAAAGAAAAAACGTTAACTTGACGTTCGATTACGCTTCGCTGTTAATTAATTGCAGCGGGCGCGTGCTATACTCAAGGATGTCGCTCCCCCTCACCCCCTTCCTTCAGATATATAAACACCCCGCAAACACTGTTTCAGCACGGCCCTAATCCCAACCCTAACTCCAATCCCGCTCCGTTTCCAGGCCAACTACGTTATATTTTCCAGTCATTAGCCTAAGCTTTTTTACAGGCCACTTCTCCGCGCCCCGCATCCCTCGTGGCAAAGATATAGCCAGCCCCCACCACCACTGCAGCGCAACCACCACCTGTTTATTTATCTTTTTAATCGCCAGCACAGCGTGTCGGTCATTTTACTACTACCGCTGCTGGTCGCTTGCGCTGCCATACCATACTCTGCCTTTCAATTCAAAACCCCTTAACTAAACACTCAACGTCGGCTAGTTAGCTATGCCATGCAATACCTCCATACCTACCTACCAACCACGTCGCTACGTTACTTGGCCCCTTCGCTGCCGCTGTCGCTATCGCGAATATTTGGTGTCTAATCAGTCATAGAGTCAGTGAGTGTGTCAGTAAAGCAGTGCGGATACGTGCGCGCAGTGCACGAGTAAGTGTGTAAGTAGATCGATCATATTTGGATGATTTTAAATAGGTAGTTTTTTAATCAAGTAGGCGAACAGTGGAATTTAGGTAGGAAGTCGGGTAAGTAGGTAGGTAGACAGCCAGACAGCCAGACAGACAAGCAAGCAAGCCAGCTCCCCAGCGAACGCGCGGCCAGCACGACGCGCGTCCTGTCCCGTCCCCGTCCTCGTCCTCGACTTCGTCCTCGTCCAGCTTCCATCTCACTCGCACACACTCTCGCTCGCACACACGGTGACAAGGCTTTTCCAAACCCTCTCACTTACAACCACACAACCACACAAACTCAACCAACCATCCAAACAAACCAAACCCTCGACTTTTTCCACTACCAATTACTATAAACTCCTTCCTCCGTCCCTCGCGGAAAGCAAGACCTCTCCCTTTCCTATTCCGTTCCATACCATAGTATTCCATTCCCTTCCCTTCCCCATCCAATCTATATTCCATCCCATCCCATCCCATCCCCTCCATTCCGTCTATTTCCTTCCAACCCCACCCCAGCCTCAACACGAAAACGCAAAGACAACACAATAAGAAAAAAGACACATAAACGAAAAACGAAACACGAAAAACAAACAACCCCCCATTTTTAGCAAAAGCCACAACAAAAACAGCAACAGCAACAAAAGAAAAACACCACCCCC
>NW_022983637.1:0-20848 GCF_010093885.1 Aplosporella prunicola CBS 121167 | reverse complement strand
AAAAAAAAATATTCTTAAAAAAAAAAGCGAAATATACTTATAAAAAAAATTAAGATATATATATTTATAAAATACTTAAAAAATTGTTTATCTTAGAGAGACTTTCTCGATATATATATCTTAGAATAAATTTTAAAAATATGTATATCTTAATTTTTTTTATAAGTATATTTCGCTTTTTTTTAAGAATATTTTTTTTAAGAATATTTTTTTTAAGAATATTTTTTTTAAGAATATTTTTTTTAAGAATCTATTTCGATTTTTTAAGAATTTTTTTTAAAGAATATATATATTTAAGACTATGTTTTTTAGGAGTATATTCTTCTAATAATATATTAGTATTCTTTAGATTTTTTTTAGCAGTTTTTTATTTTATTAATATATTTATTTGTTTTAAGAATATATTCGATTTTTTTTAAGAATATATTTAATTTATTAAGAATATATTTTCTAAGAAATATTTCCAAGATATATATTTTTTTAAATTTTTATTTCTAAAATATATAGATAATTCGAATTATTTTCTAAAATATATATACTTTTTAACTACGTTTCTTAGATATACAATTTTAGTAATAAAATACTATATATATATAGCGTAAAACTCTAAGATAAATATATTTATATATTATAGAAACATTATAAAATATATATCTTAGTAAATAGCCGTTGAATTTAATTTAGAAGTATAGTTATTAAAGGACTTAGACTTATTAGATATACTAGATACTTTAAATCTATAAAAGTTACTATATTCGCTAGATTCGCTAAATCCGCTAGATATACTATAATAGATAGTTTTAGTATTCGGCTATTTACTAAGAGATATATATATATATATATTTTAAATATTTTCTAAGATATATATACTATTCCTAAAATAAATATATTATAGTATATTATAAGAATATATGTCTTAAAAAATATTCGAAAAAAAGTATATATCTTAGTAGGAAGTAGCCGATATATTTATCTTAAAAATAATATATATATTTTAGAAAATACTTAGAAAAAATAGTATATATATCTTAGTAGTAAATAGCTATATTACGTATATATAGAGAGAATTTCTAATAGCGGCTATTAGTAGTAGATATCCTAAGTACTTAGCGATCTTGCTTACTCGTCTATCTCGTTTATGCGCCTACGCGTTACTTACATGAGAATTAAAGCACCTAAGGTTAGTAAGCTATTATGAACTAGGGCCTAGATAATCGCTACTAAATTCGTCTACTAAGAGAGCACCCGACGAAGCCTAAGAAGGATATTTAATATCTAATTAGGTATCTCGCTGAGTAGTCAATCTCATTTATAGGTTACTAGGGACGTTAAGCAACTTAATATTATTGTTTTTGAGGTAGGACAGTTAATTGTATATATTCTGCTTTACCAGCTCGTTAATGGCGTAAGCTTGATCGGTAGGTTCCCCTTAGGCCTAGCTGTAATACCGCCCTGGACCTCTAGTTTCCAGTTTGGATCAGTCAACTCCATCTCGAATTTCCCAACCCAGGCGGCTAATAGACACGCGAACTCTGCTTTCGCAAACCCTTGGCCAATACAAGACCTAGGGCCATGAAGGAAAGTCAAAAATGAATAGTTGCTGTCAGCGCCACCGCTGTTAGCACGACCAGGTCCCATCCAGCGATCCGGGTCAAACTCGTCCGCATCGTTGCCCCAAAGCTGGCGATTTGTGTTGATGGCCCATGGTGAAATGATTACGGTTGTGCCCTTTGGGATGAAGTGGCCCAAAATCGTGGTGTTTTTTGCGGCAATGCGCAGAGTCATGGGTACCGGTGGATAGATACGAGTAGCCTCGTTGCAAACGGCGTTGAGGTATTGAAGACGATCGATATCCGTAGAAGTTATAGTAGTGTGCAGAGACGGGATGTTTGCATGGATCTCCTCTCTGAGGCGTTTTTGTACATGCGGGTATTTGCATAGAAGGTAAACTGCCCAAATCATGGCCGCGGCAACAGTTTCGTGACCAGCGGCTAGGAAGGTCATGACCTGATTGACAAGTTCTTCATCAGTGAAACCACCCGATTCGATGGCAACAGACAAGATGTCCACGTCGGTTCGCTGCTCTCCTTTCTCCATTTTTTGCCTTTTCTCTTGAATGAGATCGTATGCAACACGCTTGATAGTCGTGGCCGCATCGGCAACCTCAAAATTGCGTTTTACGGGGATACGGCGTACAACGGATAAAGGTACCAAAACTCCAAGCAGTTGCAGAAGGCGCGCGACTTTGTTGGGGGAGAAGATCTTGCGGTACGTAACGTTCAGTTCGCTTTCCGGGTTTTGTAAAGCGTTGAAGTCCTCGCCCATGCCGGCAACACCGATGATATCAAGCGTGGCACGAGATGCCCAATTTGCTATATCTATAGCGGAGCTCTTCTCCAAGCCTTTGCATGATTGCTCCAAGGCAGTAGCCATGGACTCAGCGGCTTCCTGGCTCTTTTTCCAGAAAACGGGGTACAGGTCTTTGATGTGACGGAAGGAAAATGCAGGCATGAGGGCCTTTCGTTGGTGCCTGTGCTCTTCACCCTCTGCTAAGATGAGGCCGATACCAAGTACTCTTCCAAGACCGTGCCTAATCTGCTGTGGCTTGATAAATTCGTAATTTTTATGCACCAACACTTCAGCCAAGGCGGTTGGGGATGTCAGTAGAACGCGCTCGCTGTTGAAAGCGAACCTATAGTAAATAAGGCCGTCATTGGGTACTGTTTCCATCCACTCGCGCTGGGGCTCTCCAGTAGTCTCTTTTCTGATCTTGCCAAAATGGCCCATCAGCCAGTTAGCTCCCTGTGGCCAACCGGTTAACGTCTTCTACTTGCATGTGTACCGAAGGATGTGCTCACCACCGGCTGGGGTAAACGGCGTATGGGGCTGAAGCAATGGGGGTATAGAAGCATCGACCATGTCGAAAGAATCAACACTTGTGCCCAGAAAAGAACGATGGTACGAATAACCAGCGAGTCGCTAAGGTTGTAGGCTGGGGCGTAGCGATTCAGAAGAATGCTCCCAGCGACAGATGATATTGCTAAGAGAGGAACACGGGACATTTTTGGGAATGCAGAAATGCCAGTAGGGGAGAAAGGAGATGAACTGGCAGGCACCTCAGTGTGCCTTTTAAAGTCTTTACCACCTATGATGTCGCGATATAGGTTGTGGCGCGGAAGCGCGGAGTGGGAATTGGTCCGCGCCCGCGTCAAGACTTCCAATCCCCGCCACTTCCGCCCGGTAGGTTCTCTCCGTTGCAGCTTCCGTTTCAACCATGTGTCGTCTCCTTCACACAATCTTTGTATTTCAAATAGTTGCACACCCTTCACCATGCATCAAAGCCTGTAGCTATTGACCGCCGCAGAAGTACGGAGAGTGTTGCAGTGGCCGTCGTATGGTATCCCGATGCAACAGATCATCGATTCAGTTATCTCGACAAGCTACAGGACTTTCTTTCGGAGGCTGCCTTTTATCCATTTGACACTCGGCTGCTGTTGGAGTGTCAATGTTGTCTAGCCGTTATTGATATGGTGATCAATCTCTTTTGGAGTATTCACAGGTCGGCCCTCTTAAGACAAATTTCCATTGGCGTGACTCAAGGATATGGCAGGTAATCAGGTAACTGCAGCTGCTCAAGCAATGCGCACGTGTGGTTATCACGGGCATGGACTTCCTTTGTGCGGCTATTGCCTTACCTCTGTGAAGCTGCGCAGGCTGTGCACTTGTACCTGACAGGCAAATCAGAGGGTCACCTGCTAACGGTGCCTGCCATGCTGTCCCTTTCAGATCGTCAAAGTTACCGCATATAAAAGCGCCCTGGTTCTGCCTGTTCAATTCTCTTCACCTCAATTCAATACATTCACTTCTGGTATCACTGCCTGGCGGAAACCTGATTACCGAGAAGTATCTAAGACCTTATCATTTTACCCCTTGCCAAATCTCTCTATAAACTCCCCCACAAACGAATAACCTCGACCTGTTCCAGTTCACGAGAATGCCTTGTTCCGGGGTCTTCGACGACGTAACTGTTCACACGGCGAAATGCTCCATATGCAACCGTAGAAACATCTCAACTCTCAAGAAATGCATCGACTGCGGCCAGCAGGTCTGCAGACTTTGTTATGTCGAAAAGAATGGCACTCATGGCCTGGATTTATTCAACCTTTCAACACCACGCTCTCAATTGGCATCAGGTAAGCGTTACGAAAGACTTGTTCGTGACAACTACTGACAAAGGCCGTTGAAGTAGGTCGACCTGCGGTCAGCCAAGCATCGACAATGGGAGCGGCTATCGATGCCTCTTCTGCGAGTCTATTGGGCCTGAGTACTAATGCTTCGGCAACCAGCCGCGATCAATCAACGACCGAGGCAGATACAGAAGCCATTAACAGTGATGAACGTGAGGAGCCTGACGTTGCGACTGTCCCATCCCTCGTGAGGAGGTGGTTGTGTTTCGAAGAAGCGAAGGATCGGCTTGCTCTGCACCTCCCAGGAAGCCGAGACAAACTGTGCCAGTATCTCCAGTCAGAAGCCGACAAAGAATACAGAAGAATGAGTGAGGAGGAACGCGCCCTTGCCCACTCACTCAGGCCCCCCAACGAAACCCAAGGCTCATTTACTGCCGCACAACCTACGGAACTCAGTGGAGTTATGCCTACACAGATTCAAGCAATTCAAGCCCAGGTTGGAATCACGTCTTACGCTGAGTCTGATACAGAGAGCGGCAAACAAATGTACGTTGAGCTCTTCGAAACCCCTACACCTCAACCTATTGGCACACCTAACGAGCCTAGGCGTCATTACGACACGCCATCCGCTCGCGTTGATAGCGACAATGGTGAATAGTGGGGTTATAACAACTGCTTCATGGATTTTTTCTCCCCAAAACTCACAAATGGTTTTCTGGCTCTTCTATTTTTCACAACACAACTCCACTGCCTCAAGGTTTCGCTGAAAGTTTCAGTTATATGTTAATTGCGGGGTTGAATGAAGCGGAGTTCTCGGCCTTCTTTTGTCAAAGAAGTGACCTAGGTTATGACGGTTGCTTAGACACTGAAAGGCAATTGTATGTAAGGTAACCCGGATTCTTAAATGCGATCCAGTGATCGCGGTTTATACTTCATTTGAACAGGCACGCGAATAGGGCCATATGTGCTGATATCATTGGAACCACATCTTGGTTTTTGCCAATTTGGTATGCAACAATCGCATAAGGATGATGTACTACTCTTACTTTTGCCCTATATATGGATCAGGGACAGCCGATCGAGTACAGTCAAACTGATCAATTTCATTGGTATAGTAAAGTCATAAGGCATGCAAATTACTTTTTCATTGAAAGCATGAAAGCAGGAAGTGTTGGAAGAAGAGCAATCTTTATTTTTCGGCCAGAAACTTAGGTGCTCCATTTTACCTGAATTCTTCCGTTCGTCTAACCGGTCCATTATCTGAGGCTCTTAGTCCGCCATAGCAAAACGAGAATTATTGTACCTCTGAATGCACTTTGAATTTAACTCAGTGCTTGTGATCAACCTCCCTAGCAAGCTCCAATAAAGCATTAACAATAAATTTTGAAATGCCCAAAACCTGAAAACGCCATAGCTCGAACGCCCGCGTAAGTATTTCGAATAATAGAAGCTATCGCTCGCTGCCAGTCGGTTGAGAAAATGGGAGAAGACGCGTATTTGTCGATGTTATAGCCATTAAGGCACGTTTATCTCGTGATTTAATCCAGTGTGGTTAAGGAAGCGGGCAATCCGCAGAGTTGACTGATGACCGCATGTCTTTACTCAAGGACCACATCAGATTTTGACTTTATGAAGTTATTCCTGCGATCTCTGGCCGGCAACACGAGGAACCGATAAGACAGCGCGCCGATGATAGCAAGGGCGCCCGCCGTGAGTGTGATGAGGCCGCAAATCCAGACAGCTTGTTGGAGCTGGGGGTAGTCTGCCAGTGAGGGAGAAGACTGCAGTAAGTCCAAAAGCCAGCTGTCGAGAAAGATGGCAATAACTGGGACTTTGTTAAAAAACTGACGAAGACTGAGCCTCGGGGAAACTGACCTCCACCACAGCCCATATAGGCTGCCAGTGTGCGGCTGTAAGGGTAAACTATCCGTAAGGCAATGGCGAGGAATATCCAATTAAAGGCATGACTCAAGAAGACCCTGAAAGTGTCGTTCAAAGTCATGATAGACATGGCTGAAATCCTTCCAGAGTTTTCATCGATGAGGATACGTTGATTAGCTAGGTCATTGTTCAGACTCTCAAAAGCCTCCAGCGTGCGGTTTTGATACTAATCTGTTAGCTTCAGTGAACCCTAGGCAGAGTGGATAATGGGCAAATCCATACCATGTTTAATGCAAGCTGTGATTCCAGAAGTTGCTGAGAACCGAATATAGATTGAGTCTGTATGTACATGTTAGTGGCATGTATTCCAATTTCATGCATCTGCCGATGGGCTTACCATTAAGTTGTAGGCCTCTTGAGCGTGCTTGATGATGTCTGCCATGTGAATATCGCGTATGTCGATTAGCGAGTTGTCAACGGCCTCAACAAGCGCCTGATGCGCTCTCAGAGACTTCTCCTGAAACGCTGCCTGTGCCTGATGATGCTCGGTGGCATCATCATGAAGAGACTTGAGGCTGGCACGGGTTTTCTTAAAGACATTGTCGGTGTTCTCGGCGACAGTACCAAAGAGAGCATTGATTCCGGTCCCAAAGTTTGCCATCAGGCGGTCAAGGAGTCCGTCAGCGTTAGCCAAGGCGGCCTCTTGGCTCGCAGTAACATCAGCCTGGAATTGACGCATGATCTCAACGAACTTATAGTGCTCTTCGAGACGAGAAGCTGTCTCTTGAAGCAATCTAGACAGCGCTTCTGACGTGTGGTGCTGTGACTTTACAGATTCCTTGAGCATGTTAAGATGTTCATCTACTACAGTTAGCGCTTCTTGATCAGTAAGAAAGAAAATATCTTACCATTTTCAACTGCACTTCGACTGGCCTGGCAGATGATATGAGCGTTGTTTTGAGCATTGCTGAGGCTGACCCACATCTGCGGGGTTTTATAAAGCCTTGAATAACAATTTTCCAGGTGCTTCGACGTGTGAGCGGGATAGCAGACATTTTTGAGATCTTCCCCAGATGGACGTGCACGGGGATGGAAGGAAAGCCAAGAGTGAGGCTTGCCACAGGCTTGGCCAGTAGGGTTGAACAAGATGCACTCGTCGGGGACACCGCCTTCAATATCGCGCAGTTCGCAGATGGCCAAGCGGGTAGCATACTCTTTCTTCACCTCCTCAAGGGATTTTCCAGAGAGACGAGCGGCCTGAGCACCCATGACGTCGAGTGACTGGCAACCATCAATGAGCGTCGAGGCGGCGAGTTGCTGACAAGGGGCTTTAGACTGCATGTTCTGAATGTACTTGTGAGCTTGCTCAAAGACCACAGGGTCATGGACTGGCGTGCGGAGCAACATTGTCTTCAAGTCAGTGTCTTGAGTAGAAACGGCAACCGTGAGCTGGAGAGTCAGAAACATGAAGGCGACGAGGAATAAAGTCCTGAGATGTAGAAGACGAGGCATGCTGACGAGTCGTCCAATGTTCATTGAGGAGTCGTTCAGTGTTGGTTGAAATCTTGTTAGCGCTGTTGTGTTAGTTGGTGTTGTAGACGCGTCTGCGACACGACTTTGAGTGAAGATTGATAAATAAACCTCTGGCACAATGCAACGACTAGCCCTTTTCAAAGCCTTTGAGTCGTGGAGCGATTGTGGGGTTGAAGACGAAGTGGAGGAGGGGAAGGACGCGACGAGGCGCGGGGCGGACATGACGAGACGTGTCGCGAGGCACGTGATCGGCTAGCGCGAACGAGGCAAGAACGCAACCGCAACTACCAAACGACGCACCGCAGCAGCACCTACCATGTTCTCAACGGCTCGTCGGCGCTGCGTGCACGCCTGCGTGGCCTCCAATGCCCGCGCCTTCAGTGTCTCGGCGCCATGCGCCTCCAAGATCGGCCGGGCACCGCTGTCCCTTCCGCCGGAGGTGACCCTCGAGGTTCTTGCGCCGCCAGCTCAAAGAGGGCTGAGGGTCAGCCGAGATGTGCCTCTCTCGACAGCCGTCGTCAAGGGCCCGCTTGGAGAGTTGTCTATGTCCATCCCGCCCTTTGTTCGCATTGAGCGCGCCACTCCCGACAGCCCGCCCACCATTCAAGTCCTGAAGCCTAAGCAGAAAGAACAGCGTGAGATGTGGGGTATGTCTGGTTCTTCCTGTCTGTGTTTCACTGCATTCGCTGATGAACCCCTCTCTCCCAGGCACCATTCGGGCATACTTGCAAAACAACGTCTTAGGAGTGTCAGAAGGCCATACCGCCATCTTGCGTCTTGTTGGCGTCGGTTACCGTGCAACCGTTGAGAAAGAAGCAACCACCGTCCAGGCCGAGTTCCCCGGCCAGCAATTCGTCAACCTCAAGGTCGGCTTCACACATCCCGTCGAGCTGCCAATTCCAATGGGCGTCAAGGCTAGCACGCCCCAGCCGACCCGTATACTTTTGGAAGGAGTTGATAAGGTTGCGGTCATGTCATTTGCGGCCAAAATCCGGGCATGGCGGAAGCCCGAGCCATACAAGGGCAAGGGTATATTCGTCAACGGCGAGACGATCAAACTTAAGTCGAAGAAGATCAAATAGAGCAGAACACTGGCGCAATTGTACAGAAACTGTATTTTATTTATTTCTGGGTATATTTGGACTGGACAAAAACAGACGCGACTGTGTCTGTCTTGGGGACGACAAAATTCTATTTACTGCGCTTTGTTCGCAAGAACTTCTTTGACGACCGCAATGACTTGGTCGTGAACCGCCTTGGGCGCAGCAACAACACCAGAGTTGTCCCTCAGCGTCCTGCCGATGCTGAAATCCAGCCTCTTGCCATTGGCGTCAGTGACTTGACCGCCAGCTTCTCTGACGATGAGGTCACCGGCCGCGTGATCCCAAATCTTTTCTTCGTATCCCTTCTTGACGGGCAGGCGAAGGTAGATGTCGCCAGCACCGCGAGCAATTGAGGCATACTTGGCTTGCGAATCCATCCTGACGCTCTCTTTGGTGATGCCCAGCTTCTGTGCAATGGTCGCCTGATCGCCGTGCGAAGAGTGTCCAGCCTCAACGCTTTCGCAGAAAGTGGCTTGCGAGATATCGGACAGGGCCTTCATGGAGATGGCATGGCTGGATTGAAGCGCGCCTTCGCTCATGGGACGAGCCTTTGCGCCCTGGCCCTCGACAGCGCTAAACATCACGCCCCTGCCCTCGCTGGTCTGGTCCGCACCGATACCGGCATCCAGAGCCTGCGAGTCATCCAATGGCAGGTTCGGGCAACCCAGAACGCCAACCTTGACTTGGCCGTCGACCATAAGAGCAAGGCACACGGCGTATTGGCCTCCTCTCAGGAAGCCCTTGGTGCCGTCGATGGGGTCCAATGCCCAGATCCTCCCCTTGGAGCCACCAGCACTCCGGCCAAGGTCGATGGCATCGCACATGGCATCTTGGCTCTTCAGAGGGCCGCCGAGGATCTTCTCAGACTCGTCGTGGTTGAGGCTGGACTTTTGAACCAGGTCCCAGATCTGCGAGCGCAATTCGGTGTTCTCCCGGAGCGTGCTGGCCTCTTCCTCGCCCACAATCTCATCATCGGGGAAGTTGGCGTGGATGGCATTGATGATGAGGGCTTGGGCGCCGAAGTCGCCAATGGTGACGGGGGACTTGTCGTCTTTGGAGACGGTCCCCTTGGCCTTCTCCTGGAAGACGCGCTTGGTCAGGAGAGTAGCGCGCTGGACGGCCAATTCGGCAACTTGGAGTTCCTTGGAGTAGGACATGACGGACGACTTGGGGAGTTGGGAGGAGAAAGTTCGAGTGAGGAGGGTGAGACGCGAAGAAAAGGAAGCCAGGAGAGCGAGCGCCAGGGCTGCGAGCGAAAAGGCAAGGATATATGGGGACGAGGAAGGGGAGGATGACGACGAACGCAGTCCCCTCATTAGCTTAACTATCTCCTTACGAGTCCTTAGTGGGGCAATCCAGGAAGCTGACGCGGGCTGCTGGCGGCGGGCCTGCGGGCTGGGTGACGGGCGAAAGACGGAAAGGCGCCGACTCGCCGACGTCAACAACGAGAGCTACCCACCCGGAGCTTGCTTTCGAGCCTTGCTACCTATCAACCCGAGACAGCTGTACCGCCACGCTAACGATGGCGGCCCTAAGCACGTCCAAACGCAAGTTCAACAAGATACTCGACAACATGACCGCCGCTTCCTCTACAACCAGCCTCGCTTCCCTCCGCGAAAAGAACACCTCGGCCATGTCCGTTGCCGCCGCCACCAAAGAACCGCCCTCCAAACGCTCCCGCACCTCGCTTGACGCCGCCTCCATTGCCTCGGACGACAGGCCCGGCACCGCCGCCAGCGCGCGTGAATCCACCGATCGCCTCTCCTTACAGCAGCGGGCTAAGAGCGTCCGCCTTGTCGGCGCAAACTCCAAGCAGGACAAAGAAAAGGAGACCGCCGAGCCTCGCAAGACGCCCAACTACGTGCCCTGGAGCCACGAACTGTTCATCGAACGCATCAAGACATTTGCCGACGTCAAGCGATGGGCGCCGAAGCCTGACCGGTTGAGTGAGGTGGAGTGGGCCAAACGAGGCTGGATATGCGAGGCCGTCAATACCGTGGCTTGCAAGGGCGGCTGCGAGCAGCGCATCGTCATCAAGTTAGAGCCTCAGAAGAAGAAACTTGACGGCGGGGAAGATGAGGATCACGGCATGATGACTGAAGAAGTGGACGAAGCGCTTGTTGAGCGGTATGCTCAGCTCATTGTCGAGGGACATGACGAAGGATGTTTATGGAAAAAGGCGGGCTGCAAAGGTAAGCTACTGTCTGACTTTGTGGCCAGTCTTTACTGCGCTGCTAACCGTCGCAGATGACATATACCATGTACCTATGGCGAGCTATGAGGATCACATCAAGCCTGGGCTTCTTGAGCGCCAGGCATCTTTGCTCGGCGTTCGACACCAACTGCCTACAATCGAACATCTTGAGTATCCTGGACTGAGTCCTGAAGCATTGGCTAAAGGCTTTCCGCCGGAGCTCAACCAACCACCATCGAACGATAATGAAGTGCCGCCTCGAATCGACGTGAACCAGGTTCAAATTCAACAAAGGATTCAACTCTTCGCTCTGTATGGATGGTATGGTGAGGACCGTGGCAAGTACTCAATCGTCTATTGCAAGCAATGTCATCAACGAACCGGTCTTTGGTTGTATTCCGACAATACCAAGCTCGACCTCGTTGAAGCTCACCGCATTCACTGTCCATGGCTGAACCCTACTTCTCAGGGAGGGAAAGCTATCTGGGAATTGCTCCAGGCACGGTTGCTGGTTCGCGTACGTGAAGCATCTGCTTCAACATCTAATTCGTTCGAACCCGCCGATTTTAATGACATTCGTCCACGGAGTTCAGCGGCGGACTCGGAACAGTCGGATAAAAAACGGATGGCAAGACTGAAGAGTGCCATGAAATCGTTTGGTGGAAAACTACGAAAGTAACGTGGCCCATGATAGTACGGCCGGCGCACTTGAGGAATGATTGTCGGGCGTTAACAGAGCTGTACCGGATATACAAGGCACAAAATGGCTATTGCCTTGATTAAAGGTGAAAAGGTTGAATTAATCGGCTAGGAAATGTACAGGGGGCAACGTTTGCTGGAACTCGAAGAAATTAGCGGCATTGTGGTAATATTGTATGCATGGCGGCGAGCGTTATACCCCTGGAAGGTCATGGATATCTTTCGATTTGAGCCGCAAGCGTTGATGCTCGTGACGATTGGTCGGGCTTACAAAGGCCCGCGGTGCTCGTCGTTGTTCCCCGCGTCAGAAACTCCCGGCCCGCACTGAGTCTTCCGCTTTATATGATTCAGACAAAAACGTGCTCCTGTTAACTTAATGTCTACAGCATGGCACGGCAATTTCGTTACCAGCCTCTCCGCTCTGCCAAGACGACACGGCTGGTCCACATCCAGCCAGGCTCCGGCGCCTCCGGTATTGTGCTCAGCATGTCAGAGGCTTTTCCTGCAGGGCCTCAGAAGTACAATGCACTATCGTATACATGGGGTGATGGTGCCAAGGACAAACCAATCAAGTGCCATGGCCGCACGCTTCTGGTCACAGCCAATCTGCATAGAGCCCTTAGACGGTTCCGAGACCCTGACCACGTCGTCACTATGTGGATCGACCAACTGTGTATTGACCAAAAAAACATCAAGGAGCGCAACCGCCAAGTCAGCCTCATGGGAGCCATCTATAGGGCTGCAGACAGAGTCATTGTGTGGCTAGGCGATGACACCCAGTATTTCGAGGATGGGACGAAGCTGGACCTCAAGTGTGGTCTGAGCCTTATGCGCCAAATCCTGAAAAAAACGCAGACCGACCCGGAGCTCCGTTTTGAATGGGACTCCTTGGGCGAGAGTCGCGGTTTGCCGAGCCCGGGGAAACAGCAGTGGCAGGCCTTGGCGGCCGTCTTACAACGTCCATGGTTTTCACGCGTGTGGGTCATCCAAGAAGCGGTTCTCTCAGCAGATGTTGAGATATTTTGTGGAGAAGCTACGTTCAGCTGGAACGAGGTTGGTCAAATAGTAAACTACTTAGACTGCGAGGATTACCGAAACTGGAACATCAGAGATTCCGGGCTGGCAACGGAACTGCCTTTCTCCCGGATCAACAGAATAAAGCTGCAAAACGCGCAATCGGAGCTACCGGATCTCTTTGACCTCATGCTGGCATGCCGCGACTTTGGCGCATCTGATCCTCGTGACAAAATTTACGCTCTGCTGGAACTTAGCCAGCACAACATTACGCCGGACTACTCAAAGTCTCCAGCGGATGTCTTTGTAAACTTTGCCGTGTATACCATCCAGGCGGCCCATCAACCACGGACCTGTTGCGCCGATGGTATGCGAGACTCTTGCTATTTTGGTTGCTGCAGCAAAGGACGGAAAGAGCGAGAAAAGGTCCATCGCGCCATGACGACGCTCTGCTGTGCAGGATCGTTCAACCAGGAGCAGGAACTTCCTTCCTGGGTTCCCGATTGGAGCTACAATCCCAAAGTACGTCCACTTTGCTTTTGGGGATCAAAGGACTACAAAGCAGGCGGAGATTCTACAGGAGAGTTTCATTTACGGCAGGACGGGAGACTTCAGGTATCAGGGAAGTTTCATGATACGGTCAATTTAGCGGGGACTGTCAACCTAGATTTCACTGGGATCTCAGATCCTAAAGCCGAGCGGGCATTAATTTCCCAGTGGGAGGATGAATGTGACAGTATAGCAGGCAGATGTCACGCACCGTACCCAGGGACGGGCGAGTCTGGAAGAGAAGTGTTTCAGCGAATTCTCAGAAACAACTACATCGGTGAAACAGCACAATTTCACCAGCACCAGAGACGTTCATCTGGCAATCTGATTGACGATCTCTCGAAGCCTTCATGGATCCTCCCATCCAATTACTACACTTCGACCATGGGTGTTGCCGTTGGACGAGTCCTCGTTCTTACCTCAAGCGGATACATGGGGCTGGCGCCTTACGGCACCCGAGACGGTGATATAATCTTCATAATGCTAGGTTGTGACATACCACTTATGTTACGACCCAGCGGAGACGAGTTCACACTGCTTGGAGAATGCATCGTCCATGGGGTTATGGATGGCGAAGCTATGTGCAACGAGGACATCGTGGTTCAAGACGTCACCATAAAGTAGCACGTGAATTTCATGTTAGCTGCTGTAGCAAATTGTGTCCGACTGTCACACATGTCACTTGAGCCTTGTTTATTAGACGTTATATTTAGAACCAAGCCAAATAACATCTTCAATAGTGCTTGGTAACTTACATGATGGAAACTGAAGACCAAGAGCTTGGTTACAGGGAGTAACTTTCATTCGTCCCCAGCATTGCAGCCAGGAGTGGCTCTGCATGGGAACTCTAGAGCTCTCTGCGTTGCCTCCGCAGCAATTCTTGGGTAGAGATAATTCTGTAAACTTTTCCCTGTGCAGGACAACTCATACGTGAAGTCCGATTCTAGGGATTGCCATTCATAGCTTTCTATACACGGCCATTGCCAATTGAGTTAACATCTGGGCGAGGCCTCGTTTACTCATCCTTTGACTATGTTGTCTGTAACTTCCAACTAATAACAACTAACAACAACTAACAACAGTCCTGTACACAAGGCGTGCCCGTTCCGCAAAACACACGGCCTTCGTTGGTTGATCTGACGTTTGGCTTTACTTAGCGTGGTACAACTGTGTATGATCGATCGTCATCAACCGGTGCTATTACCGCCACTGTACCTAGCTGGCTTAAGGCTGTGCTTTGAGGCTTGGCCCAGTGGGTGCCAACGGAGTAAGATCCGTGGCGACATCTTCGAACTTGTTCTTTCTGAGTGCAGGTGGTTCTATGGAGAAAACTGTAAGGGAGACAGTGAAAGGAGACAGTTTTCACTGTCCTATCTCGGAAAGAAGGACAACTCCTTTTCCTTCCGGCTGTCCATCATCTGCAAAGACGTGGATAGCATCTCACAGCTATGTCATATGTTGTGGTCACCAGCGTCCTGGTCTTGATATGGCGTGTACACTGCGCTGCTGTCAAGCTTGGAAAGACGCCGAAGCTTTTAGGCGGTCCAATTTGGATGGCCGGAGGGCGTACCGCTGCCGCAAAACCTTGATCACGCGTTTTAGCGCACCTCGATTGTGGTCCGAGTCATGGAGGTGCATTGGCAAGATGACCACCACTGTTGCTAAAGGGGAATCTGATTGGGAAATGAGAGCAAGAAACGTGCTTGTGGCATAAGCCAAATTGACTCCGGGACAGTGAGGCGAAGGGATGTATAGAGTCTGACATCAAGAGGCTCTAGGCTCCTTCCAGCGCATCGTGGGGCCAATCCAGGTTGCAGGTCGGTAGTAGCTGCATCGAGCTGCATGACAAGCGCAGCCACTCAAGGCCGTTGTCTGACGCTCGAGGATCCAGAGCCCCATTGGCGGCCCTAAGCCGCTCTACAAAAGCATCCACGCCCAGCCCAGCCTATCGGCAGTCTCACTTGCGTCGTCCAGGGAGCCAGGTGGGCTTTGCTGCCGGCCCACCCACACGCCCCTCATTATTTGCTACACGCCCCTACCTGCCTCCGCTCGCACTCGCACAGAGCGACAATCCCGTGCTTCACGCTCGCTGTGTGCACAAACCTAGACCGGTGAATTGCATCCAATACTATTCACATGACGCTCGAGAGCGCCAGCTTGGAACGCGCCTGCATGTAGTAAATTTCAACGTCGGCCGTCGTCAAACCACGCCGACGCCGCCCTCCACGGGCCGAAAAACGACGGGCCTTGGCCTCTGAGCGTGCAAGCGAAGCATTTATCCTATTTCTGGGGCCGATTGGCTTGCCGTCGCCTTTGCTGCTGCTTCCAGTCTTGAGCCGGACCTCGTCTGCTCCGGGTTGGAAAACATGCAGACACCAAGCGAGACCGATCGCGCCTGCCAGACAGCTGTTTTTGCCCCTCCCAGCCCTCCTTTATATTCCAGACCCTCTCGGAAACGAGGCAGCAGTGAAGCAATCAATCAGTGAACACGCATTGGTCCACCAAGCCCCGGTGACTGCCGCCGCTGTCAGGCAAGAAAGGTTGGCGGCGTGATAACACAATCATGATGCATACGGCTCGCCACCTCAACGTCAAAGCTTCAGTCATCCTCGGCGCTGTGTCCATACACGAAGCACAACCACGCGGGGTAACCGGCGTCTCTTGTCAGGTAGGGGCCTGATCGTCCGTGTGAGGGTGATATTGTGACGCTGGCCAGGGTGGTGCAAGCAAGTTAACCATGCCACGAGGCGCGGCATACGCAAAGCGGAGCCAGGCTGAACCTTCTGCACAGATATTTCTTTTCGACGAAGAGATGGATACCCCGGGAAGAAAGCCACCTCAAAGATCAACCAAACCGCGCTCGCCACGTCAGAAGATCTCCGATGGGGCATACTTCGGTCGAGCCTAGCGTTCCTTTGAGACCCAAACGATTGCCTCGATATGCGATGACGGGCAAGCTGCCGCATAAGTCCCGCGCCAGCTCGTTACCTAACACCAAATGCCTGTCAGCATGCATGTACTAACAAGCCTAACAATGCGTCCCGCGCAGTCAATGCAAGCCGAGGAGCGGGAGGACGGTCAGCTGAGGAGAATGGCACCAGCCGAGCATGCATTATGCACGGGCTTGTGCCAGTGGACCATATTGCCGGTGCATGGTATGATCGGACACCATGCCCACGAAAAGGTCCTGCATGGAGGCAAGATAAGGTGACTGGACAACGATGCCTGCAGCTGGTTACTGTGGGTATGGAGAGACGGCGGCTGCCAAGAAACTTCCAGGCTCGCATAGATGGGAGCACGAGGGGATTGATCGGGGATACTATGCATGGCCGCTGACACTGTACGCTGATTAGTTAGTGTGACGTTGACAGTCCGGCAGTGGCTAGATTCGGCAACAGCTTCGTAATGTGTCCGTCCTCGACGCGGAGACAGGAGAGGCAAGAAACAGGACGCTCGAGCCGAGCACAACCGGCGTTGTCCAAGATGGGCTCTACCCAATGCTCTCGGATAGGTCTTTCAATGGCCTTTCATTTCCCCCCTACTGGGCCCGCGGGAAACTAGCCGTCAAACGTCCGGTGGCTCGCACGTTTGTGTCCCGCACTAAACAAAGGCAATGGCCGTCCAAGAAGAACCATATCCAATCATCTAGCGAGGCAAGGCTAGGGGCGGGAACGAGCGAATGGCCCGGCAGGAAACGGCGACCACGTGACCATATTCGGCGCAACAACCTCGACCTTCGTCCGGCCAAAAATGTGATAGTCCTCGACTGCTGGCATCAATGTCTCTCGACGCGCTCCGACGGGCAGCATGGGACAAGGAGCATGAGGCATTTTGTCCCTAGGAGGAGATATTACGCGGAAGAAAAGCCACCTCGCCGAAGATCCCAAGCAAATGTGATATGGTTTTGCATGCCTGGAACGCCCGGCGCGGCCTAGGGTATCATTGCAGCCGGCCTTCATGGATCCTCTAGCGGCTTTAGGGGGTGATCCGTTGAATCGTGGCAATATCGTTGGCCACCACGGAGTGGGGTACGATAATTCAGCGGCGATGGACAGACGACGGAAACGGGATACGTCGTCCAGCAGGAAGAGTTGTCAGACATGGTCTGATGACAGTCGGTGTAGTCCTCCAAGCATAAATAGCGGCCTTGATACCATCAGAGCATCATCTTCACCAGCATCGACTCCTGACTTCTCTTCCTATCCCAATCCTCATCAATACTCTTCAAGCGCCTTCGAATTCTGAGGCAGCCACCAGCTCTTCCTGTCCAAAGAATCCATCCAACTAGGATTCAATCGAAGACGTCCTAGGATCCAGCAAGCCAAAGGGGTGGGTAAAGCGGAGCCAGTCCCAGTAGCAGGCTTCGGTGGTTGACCTTTCTCAGGTTCAGCAAACTTCATCCAATCAGTCCAACAGCATATCATTCTTTGATATCAGAAGGTAAGATGGTCCAAGCTCTTGCGGCATCGCGCCTCGAAGTTAATCAAAGAGATCTTCAGTCTTGGCCAAGCTCTTGAAACATGTGCTTCTTCGACCAGCACCGGTTCGTTTGCGGCGACTGGAAGTGGGGCCATTTCCGCCAGCACTGCAACCGCGAGTACCGCATTGGTGAAACCTGCGGTATGAAGTTGATCATGACGACGGTGCCGGTGAGCCAGAAGTGCAAGCTGTGCGAGAAGATCGACACGAAGATGCGACGCCGGGCAGCCGAGGTGGAGCGTGTCAACCGCTGGCAGCGGGAGGGTGGCAAGTTCAAGGCGTCTATCGACAAGTCTATGGACATCATCAGGTCCTTGGACTCGGAGATCTACGACCTGAGTTGCGAGCGAAACAGGAGGCTCCAAGGGATCGGCAGCAACCACTGAGAGACGGAGGGTCCGGGGAGAGGTGGCGTTTCTGTTTCAAGGTTTTCTTTGGTCTTTTCATTTTGTTGGAGGAGAACCACTCGTTTTCCGGGTGGGAAGGGGACTTGGGGCGGCAAGACGGAGTGGAAGCGCGGGTGGAAGCTGAGCGGAGACTTCTGGCGGCCGAGATCCGAGGATATGCGCCCACGCCAGTGTTCTACAGCGTAACGGACAGATTGTTAATAGGATTTCCCGCTTTCAATGAGAGGCAGCCTGTAGCCGCTGAGTGACGAATCCGTGCGAGTCGCGTAGCCAAAATAGAAGCGTAGACGCCGCGAACACAGCCGAAGACAGGCTCGTCTGTGGGCGGGCGGGTGGTAGAGGATGCAGGCCAGGGCGACAGACGGCTACGGCAGGTGAGTGATGTGTTGAGAGGAAGGAGGTCGGTCAGAGGGTCGAGTGATGTGGAGAATAGCGCGGCACGTGACATGCGCACTAGTCTGCTTCGGGGTTCTCCACTTCCCGTGTCCGCACTCCAACATTCCGTCCCTCCCACCTTTCCAAATGCCTACGGCCAACGGCCTTTTTGTCGCCTCCCAGCCATGGTGCTTGCGTGACCTCGTGTTCGGCGGTGAGTCTTCGTCGTCTCGTCGTCTGCTGGGTTTTGGTTTGGCTTTGAGCTGCTGCTGCTTTTGCTGCTGCTGTCTTTCCCACCGTCAGCACGCCCTCATCGTGGCTGTTTTCGTCCTGCAGAGGCGTCGCCGTGCTTGTCCTACGTTAGAAGAAGAAGAAAGAACAAACAAGTCTCGGCTTCTTGCCGCTCCTCCGGTTGCACTTGGCTTGACTCGTATCGCGCTCCTCAGCAACGCCATGTACCCGTCGGTCTGTCTGTCTGTCCATGTTGGTGTAGAAGCGTCGTCTTCCGGCCTCCAAAAGTCTCTACTGCAAAAAGTAACATTAGTCCATTTCGCTCAACCGCCGATGTCGAGCAGTCTTTAGTGCGAGGCCTACGTGGCGACCGCTGAGTGGTCTGCTTCTTCTGTTGATCCCTCGGATCCTAGGCCGCGTCGAATCTGCGTGAAATAGCTGTCAGGATTGCGACCCCTCCCAAGCTCTTCTCTGAGGCAGGAGACGGTGCCGGATGACCTTTTATTTTATTCGTGTTGAGCTCCGCCTGCGCCTCCCGCCTCTTTTTGTACCAAACGCGCACCACATGTACCTGTTTACAAAAATGTCCTCGAGCGCTTATTACGTTCCGGTGGGTTTCTAGCAGACGTCATGCCCAGTCACTGATTCGTCTAGATGCAGCAGGGGAAATGCTGGAGGAGGTGCAGCCCTCAGCCAATGAATGCCTTGGACCGGGGTTGAGTCAAGCGGCGAACATTCAAAAGCCAAAGGACGGTCAAAGAAGAGACGAAACATTGAAGCAAGAGACTAGGATGCAGATGGGAATGTGTCAAGTTTCGTGTAACAATCATGCGGGTTCTGCATTGATTCCACCAAAGCCAGCGGCAATCGTCCTTCGTGGCCAATACCCTCTCGACAACATTTCATGCCTAAGATTCGACGCCGTTCACGCTCTTCACGCATCGTCGACGCATCCGCATGTGGACGGTTCCGCACGAGATGCCAACGTACGATAGCCAATACAGTTGGCTTGAAGGCACGATTCAAACATCCAACAACGCCCATGTCGCTTGCCGCAGCAGCATATGGGCATGCACTGTAGCAACAAAGTTCTCCAGGCCAATGAATCTTGTAAAGGGTTATGCCGTCATACTTTGGGCCCCCATGCACTGTTTCAAAGAGTGTTTCGATCGTATGTCGTCGTTTCCTGGATTGATTG
The DNA here is from genome assembly GCF_010093885.1 of Aplosporella prunicola CBS 121167. NCBI lineage: Eukaryota > Fungi > Ascomycota > Dothideomycetes > Botryosphaeriales > Aplosporellaceae > Aplosporella > Aplosporella prunicola. The sequence goes on along the minus strand of NW_022983637.1, from coordinate 998 downwards.
GCAATGCTTTGTCTCTGCAAAACAACTACCCACTCAGCTCACCGATCACGATGATGACTCTGTATTGTCTTCTAGTGCCGCTACCGTGCCTGTCGAAAAGAAATTATTTTATTTCAGTTCATCTTCCCTTTTTTGGCCCTTTGTGTAAGCTTCACAGCCATCGGGATGCGTCCATACAGATATTATCACTGACCTATCAGGCTTCAACGCGCCTCAATGCGCGTTCAGTTCCATATATGATAAGCCCAGGAATACAATCACCGTGCAAATTCACTGCAATTGTGTGGTCAATAGTGGGAAAACAGTTCTATATTGCCACTCTTCGCCAGTCTCAAGTTACCTCACAATCACAGATTGTTCTTAACAAATCCATGTAGGGAACAACTACCACCTTCCAGCCCACAAAATCAAAGCCAACACCGAGGAACCAAAGAGATTAGGAAAAGAAAGGAAAGAAACAGAACAATAAAGATGCTAAATGATCGCTAGAAACAGCTGATACTCATATTCGTAATCTCATTAAAAAGGCAAAACCAACACGGGCTGATCTCTCACCGCTCTTTCCATGGTGATACTTCTCTATTGCAGCCCCTAGATCCAATCTGTTGGGGGTATTCTATACCTTTGCTTGAAGGCCATGCGTATTCGCTACTGCCAATAGTGCCCTATATGGTGTGGGCGCCATTAATGCCTTCCGTAAAATCGACCTCCAAGTTTCCGCGGCGCCGAAGTCCAGGCGGAGGAGCGTACGTCCCAGGAGGCGCGTATGAGTCGGGAATTGTCGTCGTAGTTATGCAAGTGCTATCGCAGACGGTGGTGGTGGAAACTGACGTGACCAGCTCAGTCACAGTAACTGGAGCCTGAGTAACTGGGGTCTGAGTTACACAAGTTGTAGGGGCGGTAATTGAGACCGTGATTGATGTATTCAGCGCAGGAACGGGAATAATGGTCGTTAGCGAGAATGTACCCTCCCTAGGGAAGCCAGTATTGCTAAAACC
>NW_022983636.1:0-21683 GCF_010093885.1 Aplosporella prunicola CBS 121167 | reverse complement strand
TTTTTTTTCTTTCAATTCTATGAGGTTCTGTCTAGTCGTCACGTTTATATCCTATTGGATGCTGAGAAATCAACTTGGGCTCGGATTGGTGTGGCAATGCAGCAGGAGAACCCGACGAGTGAGACGACTTGTTTGACCGTTTCAGCACGTTCCGACGCCTTGGTACCATGCCGTTAATGTGTTGTTGCAGCCTCTTGTTGGCAGTTCAACTGCGGGAAAATCTGGCTTTTCTTTTCATCGACCAGTGTCGGGCTGGCATGCACGGATAGGTGAGCATGGAAAGCCGACTGTTTATGAGCTGGGCCTGCAGTTGTCCGCAAGCCTGTGGCATGTGATGCCGTAGGGCAGCTCGATGCACGCCACCCATGCAGGATTTTGTAAAGAACCAATCACTTATCCCGACCCTGACAATGATCCAGCCTCAGATATTTTGGAGTTAGCCAATCAGTTGTAAGTCTGAAGCCTAGCGTTGCTGACCGGCAGAAGCGTTGTTCTAACATAAAAAGCTGCCTGTCTTCCCTTAACAAGTTGGTCGCATCTCCAGGCGATCCCTGATTTCACTTCTCTGCTAAACGACATTTTGATTCTTTGTACCACCAAAATGGACAGTTCAGCTTGGGAGTACCATAAAGAAACCATTCGAGATCTTTACCTCGTGAAAAACAAGACGACAAAGAAAGTTATGGAAGTGATGGATAGCGAATACAACTTCAAAGCCGAGTAAGATATTCTTGTTATAAAACCATCATCAGCAATTAGCTGACCAGGGATATAGTATCAAACAATATGGGCGCTGGTTCAAGAAATGAAATTTCCGGAAGAACCTTACCGAGAAAGAATGGGTGGCTGTCGCGCGTCGCATCCACAAGAGAAAAAGAGATGACAAGGAGACCAAAATCATGTTAGATGGTATTCCCATGTCAACTAAAAAAGTACAGAAAGCAATTTCAAGATACGGAGAAGAGACTAGGGAGCCCACATGGAACAAAATGAAGCGGAAACAAGAATCAGGTATGTCATTTGTTTTAGTAAGTCAAGGTAATGCTAATCCCATCCAAGGGGAATCTCCATGCGGCCAGACCCCCCAAGGCGTTATGGTGTACACTCCGCCTTCGATGTCTCAAGACACGCCTCGGTCGTCGACGGCTCAACTTCTTGGTTTCAGCTCTCTTCCATGGTTTCGGTTCCAGGAATTGTCTGAGTTCAGAGGTATTCTGTCCGCCTTAATTGGTTTGTTGGCTATGATACTGACCTTTTGAAGATCTACGGATTGCACTTGGGAAGATTAAGGGAAACGTCAGCACCATCAGACACAATCCCTTGGATTCCGGACTCAAACATCTAATTCGTGCTATTGTTCCTTTGCCAGCACCTGAGCACACGTCGTCTATCACAACCAGGTTGTCCCAAACCTCCATGGGATCTCCAAATGCCACCAACCTTGCCAACATGGTTTTGATTGCGACGAACCACATCAAACAACTTGTCGATGATAGTGGCGACTGCGCATTAGATGTAACCAGGACTCTTGCACAGACTATCGTTGAATGGTTCAAATCTCCAAAAATGGCACCAGTTCTACTCCGTTTGCTTAAGAGCAGCGAACCAACCCTGGAAGCCCTTTTTGAAATCGTGTTCAGGGAAGCCATTTTATCTGAAAACATCTCTGTGGTGCACACCATAGCTACAAACTCTAAAATCAACCTGGACGAAGCATTGCCCGGCCCTTGGAAGAAAAAAGACTTTATTTTCCGCCCATACTGGTGTTGTCTGCCGCTAGAGGCAGCTATAATGTTGAAAAGCGTTCCTCTTGTACAGACCTTGCTTGAGGCTGGTGCTAGTGTGGACTCCACCACAGAGAAGGGTTTCACCATGACCCATGTTGCCGCCCGAGATGGAACCAAAGAAATTCTAGAGATTTTGTTGGATACTGGGAAGGGAGACTTGGCCTCCGCCTTTTTGAAGCTTGTGGAAAATGGATACCTCCATCATGTCGAGACATTGTTGGATCAAGGCCTAAATAAAAACCCGGAAGCCCTCAACCGCCAAGATGATGTTCTTGAGACCGCCGGCGACACTGCACTTACTTACGCCGCAGGTAGCGGGAACGTCCGTATGGCAGGAATGCTCTTAGCCGCTGGTGCCGAGGTCAATGCATGCGCCGCGAGCGGCGAAACCGCACTCTATTGTGCAGCACGCAACAGCGACATCGGCATGGCAGATCTACTCTTGCAATGGGGTGCCGATCCTGAAGGACTAGATTATGAGGGCCGATCCATCAATGTACCTGATAATTACTACTCAGCAACACCATTCCAGGTTGCTGCTTACCATGGAGACTTGCCGATTGCCAGGCTACTTCTGAACTATGGAGCTGATGTCAACGCACCAAATGGAGATCCTACTGACAGCGAATCTATCAGAGGGAATACACTTCTTCTTGCCATAATATCGGAGAATGGCCCCAATCATGCACTTATTAACCTGCTGTTGCAACATGGTGCTGCGGTCGATACTATTGGTTGGACACCACAGAGATCCTCGGCTCTTACTGCCGCTGTCAGATGCCGTGACAACGAATCAGTTCATACGCTTTTGGATGCAGGAGCGCGGTACTCTATTCCTTTCCTGGGCCTACCTGGACAATCGACAAGCGTTGTGCATGCAGCATCACAAGTTGGAGACTTGAAACTCCTTAGATCTTGCTTGGCTGCTGGTACAAAAATCAACGATCTGGATGAGGGTTCCCAGGCCGCACTCACCTCCGCTATAATTTCCGAAGATATAGACACGCCGACAAGATTTGACACGGTGTCATTTTTGATCGAAAACGGAGCAGATATCAATCATCCGGGGGCCGAAACGTCAGCACTCGAGGCGGCAATCAATACTGGCTGTGTTGAAATCATTGATTTCCTACTCATGAAGGGCGCGAGCTACGATGATTCCGGTGCACTGGCATCAGCTAGGGATAAAAGAAATCACCGAATGGTGGAAAAAATACTAGCGAATGCTTCCAAAGATTCAGAAGGCCGACTACAACCTTCTAATCACTGTTTTGGTCACGAGGCATTGTTCAACGCTATCTTCAATTCCGATCAAGAGATAGTTGAGAAACTTCTCAAATCGGGGTTGAGCATTGACGATCAATGTAAAACTCATGCACTTTGGCAGGCATGCCACCGTCCAAATTTGGCCTTAATTCAATATCTGCTCTCAGTTGGCGCGCTCCCAGATCCAGAAATTGGAACAGAGGGGACCATTATATGCAGTGAGCTGGATGACGGATACACGAGGCTACTCGACAAGTTCCCAACGCCATTGTGGATGGCAATCTACGGACTGAATGAGAATGCTGCACTGCTTCTGCTTGACCACGGAGCAGATATGTACAGGCGTTCTACCCAGACAATGGAAGAAACAAACACAGAGCAGAAACCGGAAGAAACAAAAACAGAGCAGACTGTCCTCTGTGGTGCCATAGAAAAGTCTTTACTCCACGTCTTTAACCGTCTGCTCCAAACCGGTATGGAAGTCAATCTCCCTGCTACAACTCCATATTCAAGAACAGCTCTTCAACAGGCAGCGGAGAGTGGTAACGTCGATATAGTGAATCGACTGCTTCAAGCTGGTGCAGATGTTAACCAGGCTCCGGCGGACTGGGCAGGAGTAACTGCGCTTCAGGCTGCAGCAATTGGAGGTTTCTTGGGAATCGCTAGCAAGCTCTTAGAGCTGGGCGCGGATGTCAATGCATGTGGAGCAGAAAATGATGGGAGAACAGCCCTTGAAGGTGCCGCGGAGCACGGCAGGATTGACATGGTCCAGCTTCTGCTCAATGCTGGAGCAGATGTGTCAGGCACCCCATTTGGAACCAAACAGTACGAGAACGCGGTAAAGTTCGCAAAGGAACAAGGGTACGATGCGGTAGCGAGGCTTCTTATCCGGCACCGGGAGAGTCTAGGATAGATTGAATAGCTGTGGCTATGGCGTTTTCTTGAGGCGTTTATGGGTTCCTGGTTTAGCGGAAGTTTTCGATTGTAATGCTTTATTTCGTCAATATCGCTGTCTCTCCGTTTTTAACATCGCGTCATGTATACTTAGGCTTAGACACTTTCTACGATGGTATTTTCAAAGCAATCATTTACTTCAGGTCCACGATGGCTTAGAAACTTACTCGATCCGTTTGCTGTCAATGCGTCATTGTTATATATTTCGAGATTCAACTAAATAGGATTTACGAAAACATCACCCATAACCCCAGAAAAATAGTAGAAATAAAACAGAATAGTATTAAGAAATATTCTTTTCTCAAGGACAAACAGATTTCCATGTTTTCATTGAAGATTAGTTGAAGCGAACATTGATGATCGTAGAAGTGAAAAAAGAAATCATGATCAACCAATTGCTCAAGCACTACATTAACATCGACCCGGCGAACCAAGGCCTACAAAAGGGTAAAAGAAACATCGGGAAAAAATTAAACTGGAAATTAAATAGGAACAAAAGAACCAACAAAAAAATCATAATATATTGTCAAATTCAGACCATCATCAGGCCGCCAATCAGTGGAATGGCCATCAAAAGAGAAGATCTCTGCACTATAGAGGCCCCAGCTTGTTTTGTAGGCGATGCAGTCTGCTCCGCTGTATCGGAATTCTCGTTCCTTGAAGAGCTCACAGCCCGTGAGGCGCTAGTTGTGGATGTTCTCATCGCTGATGTTCGACTAGAAGAAGCTTTGCTACTGTCGACAACAACACTTGAGGCCAGGCTCAACGCATTAGTAGACATAGTTGAGGCGGCCTCAGAGTGAGTGATAACAGCCGGTGTTGAAGAAACAAGAGTGATGGTACTTGATTCATATGTAACGATGTATGTTGAGACTTCGACTGTAGTGGGGGAAACAGTCTCTAATGTTGGGTTGGTCTGCGTCGCTGTCGGGGTTGTCGTACCGCTTCCTTCTGGCACAGGGACAGTGGGCTCTGGGTTAACCACTTGTTCTGGTATTGTAGTTGTCGGACTGTTGACAGTCATGGCTGTGACGCTAGAGCCCGAGCTGGGCACAGTCGTGCTAGAACCTTCGGTGAAAAGGTGTATCTTGCCAGTCACTGTGGATGTCGTCTCTGTCGCTGCTCCTGGAATTGATGATGAATCCTTAGTTTGTGTAGTAGGCGGCTCATCTCCTGTTGAATCCACGTGGATTATTCTTCCAGGTTGTGTGCCCGATTGCGTTTTAGTTGTTGGGTTATGGGATCTGCTTTCGAGGCTTTGCACGATAGCAGTAGAGCCGACTTCACTTGTTGACGGTGAAGAGGCTGGACTGGTTTCAAGTCCAACTGAACTCCGTGATGGGCTTATAGAAGCAGCCGTCCTTGATGGATCAGAAGTAGTGGCAACGGTCAACGTTTTTGTCAAACTCTCAGTACCGAGTGTAGATACACTTGGAGTTGTCGAAGATTGTTTAGTGGGAATAACCGGCTGAGAAAATTCGGGAATAGTAACGCTCTTTGACATCAAGGAGCTCTGCAGTTCAGTTGCTTCTGTAGTTGCGCTTGGAGTTGCGCTTGAAGTGATATCCATTTCGTAGGGGCTGGAATTAGGAGGGTCTGTCTTCACTGTCATCGAACTTCTAGTCTCGGTTGCAGTCTTAGTTAGAGTTGTCGGAGGACCCTCAGTAGTAGAAGGATCCAATTTGGAAGGACCAGGTGTAACAACGGACTTCGCTTCCGCTGGTGCTACAGTATCGGGGCCTTCTGGAGTGTCTGGAGGATGTCCAGTATGAGTGATTTGCTTGAATGGGGTACTTGAAGTCGTCGAAGTAATTGTAACAACGATTTTCGATCCAGCACCAGGAAACCATGTTATAGAAGAACTAAGGATACTCTTTACTGTTGTCGGGAGAGAAGATGTTTCTGGAGTTGTTGGGGGGTGCTCAGTAGTAGAAGGTACTGGTTCAGAGGAACTAGGGATGACCTTTGCTGTTGCCGGTGGTATGGATGTTACCGGTGGTGTATATGTCTCTGAAGTTGTTGGGGGGTTCTCAGGAGTAGAAGGAACCGGATTAGAGAAACTAGGGACACCGATAGAAGTGACAGGGATCTTCATTGTCGCTGGTTTGTTACCACCACCATCGGAAAGAGAGCTATCAGGCTCCTTTGGTACGCTGCTAAATACCGTAATATCTGGGCACGAAGTTGTCTGTCCAGGTACCGGCACAGGTGTAGCAGGTGCTATGTGAATACTCGTAATGTCCGTAGTGCAGCGATCGATGACAACCTTTGGCACATGTAGACCACAGAAGCGCGTAAAGTTACAGTAGCCAAGTGCCGGATTTATGCTGGCGAACGCTTCATTGAATCCCGGGATAGGAACAGATAACTCTCCATTGTATTCCGCGAAGTTAAATGTTGGAGGAAGTGCCAAAGGGGTAAGGTTTGGAAAAGAAGCATCCATAGATGTCGTTATCCCATTTTCACAAACGGCCGTTTGTGTCGCTGAAATGACCTTAAAAATAGCATATGGAGTAGGATATGTCCTATTAAAGATGACGTTAGGTAAATAAAAATAGATTCAGAATGTGGGTAGTACTTGCATAGTGAAATTGGAGCCCGAAAAGTCTTGAATGATTGCAGTTGTCCCGTATATTCCGTCAACAGCCGGAACAGTATAATGAACTGCACTGGGTAATTGTGAAGGGGAGACGAGACCTGCTAGACTCTGCATGTCAAGCGTCGTCATATTGCTTAGAACAGTCCGTGTGGCTGCAGTAATGGTCGTGCTTGCATCTTGCTCTACGTCGTAAATTATCGTTTTCGCAGGTAGGGTAAGTGACGTTGAAGGAAGCCAGTAGTGGAACTCGACGCCGATATTAACTGAGTTGCCACATGTCACTGAAGCTGTCGCGCATGAACACATATGAAGAAACGGATGTTCATGGTCATGCGAGGCGGAACTTGTGATTATATCATTCGTCGAAGTGCACCTTGTCGTATTGTGGAAGGTCGAAAAGACTGGTATGTCTGTTAGCTAACTTCGTTCTTCTTCCAATCCGTATGGGGTCTCAATGAATTTACCATGATGCGACGGTTTGAATGGGGCTGAACTTATGACTGGGGCTCCCGTCGAAGTACAGCGTGTCGTGTAGCCGCCTCGAAAGGCTGAAAAACCTTGGCCAATTCCGTTAGTTCTACCATTTACCAAAGCAGTGTGATATCAGTGCAGTTACTATTGTGTGCCAAAGCCGAAGCTAGGCTTGCGTATAATAGCCATAAGATTATCCACATGACGAGACTGCGCTTGGGCCTGCAGAGCTGAAGATATCCGAGGGTACGCCTCTTTAAAACGATTGCTGAAGTGAGCGGAATTTGTTCGGAAGGTATCATAAAAGCTCGACAACAGCCTTTTTAAATGCTTTTCAAGAGACGGCATGCAGCAAACCGATTCTATCTGCTGCAATAATACGAGAAGTATGTAGTCGATATTTCAGCTGGTGGAACCTTGAGCTTTTGCCTTGTGACACAAGGCAAAAGCCCCACGACCAACACAAGCTGTTCTTGGGGACAGCAGCATAAAAGATGCTTACTGCTTCATAACTTCGTGTGTCGTTACTTCATGTGTGACAAGCCAATATTTTCATACATAGAAACACCACAGTTCACATGATCTGCTGACCGGCAGCACTGCGTGGGCTAGTAACTATGGCTTGCCACAGCCTTGCGCGTCCTGGAGAACGAGTGGCAGACTTTTCTTCACCCGAAGATCTAGATGGAGTCCAAAATCATCTGCTTCATCCTGCTAGGGGACAGAATTTGCCATTGGTTGTTTCTAGATCTGAGCCGTTGTGAAACATAGCGCATCGATAACCAAATTAGTATGCTTGCAGCTAAAAGCAACATCAGCCACTCCATCAGTGTTACATGTGCAAAGATATCTTACCGGACTACTTGATATCCCGGTGAGCTGATTCCTCGCGACTCACCGCCTACCACAGATATCGAGACTTTAGCCTTGCCGCTGACTTTTCGGATTGCCCGTCGAACAAGTGGGTCTGCAAAGCGTTCAATATGCCACCGGTATCTTCAAATTCCGGACCAAAATGCGAAAAAACGAGATTTCGAAGGTGGAGCCCCCATTTGGGAATCCTCCAACTATTTTCATTCTTTTCAATCATGTCCATGAGCTTGGCGGCGGCATTCTTCTTTTCATCCCAACCCACTAAGCAAAATGCAGCAATTAGCAAAAGAAAGCCTCTACCGGCACCGATAGTCATGGAGCCTAGCCAAAGATGGTATGTTACCGATGGCTTGAAAGTTATACCAAAGGACCTTATCTTGACATCGTCTTAGGGAAGGCAACAATGGCCCGTGGTCCACCTTTGGGATACAAGTCGGCCCCGGACTGTATGCTGTTGACATTTCCATCGGCGGACAGGAGACATGGGTAGTAGGCCCAGAAGGCTGTCCGTCTGTTGACCTCAACGGTGAGGATTGCAGGAACCTGAGGGGCGGAATTTTCGACCCAGATGCCTCAAAAACGTGGCAGCCAACTACGGAAATCTGGAATAATACGGGAATCTATCAACTCGAGGATATCGTTCTCGGAAACCTTCGTATTAATGGCGTTCGTTCTTCCCAATTAATAAGTTAGTGCAAGGCTGTAGCTAATAACTATTAGACGGGGATATACGGATTCGATACCATTAACCTTTCTATAGACGGCGGAACGACAAAGTCGTTAAACCACACGATTGTGGCAGTAATCAACACAACTACTTTCTATATGGGCAAATTTGGCGTTAGCCCACGGCCGACCAACTTCACCGTCGAGAACGGAAATTCTTCGGCCCTAAGTGATCCGGTAAGAATAAATACTAGAAGCCCCGAAGGTCGTAGTATCTGGACGCTTACAAACACATGTATAGCAACCCAGCTTCTTCTCGCTGTTAAAAAAGAACGGTCGAATTCCAAGCCTTTCGTACGCTTTTACTGCAGGGTCGTACTCGCGAAAGAGTCTCAAGCGCCCTTTCGGCTCGTTCATCTTCGGTGGCTATGACGCCTCTCTCGTTGGGCCCCTCGATAGGCCCGGTGCTATATCCTTCGACATGGGACCCGACATCGGCCGCGAGCTAATCGTCGGCATCCAAGCCATTACAAAACATACCAAGCACACCAACGGTAAAGAGTCTCTCCTGCAAGAGCCTATATTTGCCGCGCTCGAATCGTCCCAGTCGGATATCTGGTTGCCGCGCTCCGCATGCAAGATGTTTGAGAAAGCTTTCGGACTTGAATGGAACGATACAGCGCAGATGTATCTGGTTAATGACTCACTCCATGAGACTCTAGTAGATGAAGACGCCATTGTGTCGTTTCGTCTTGGGGATGGATACTCCGGAACCAAGACGATCGACATTGACATTCCATACAGCGCGTTCGACTTGAAGGCTTCTTATCCATTAATCGAGGTCAACTCCAGTGCCGCAAAGACCTATTTTCCACTGAAAAGGGCGGCGGATGATTCGCAGTACACGCTGGGCCGTACATTCTTTCAGGAAGCGTATTTCGTCGCCGACTATGAGCGCAACAACTTTTCGCTGTCACAACGTTTGTGGAACTCCAGTGCCACTACACCAAACATTGTTCCCATCCGGTCGGTGGATGATGAAGTCGACGACACCAAAGATGCTGAAATGCCTCAGAAAACATCGACATCTCTCAGCACAGGTGCTATCGTGGGCATCGTGATTGGCGCCGTGGCATTTCTTGTCATAACCGTAGTAGCCTTCCTCAGGCTCCGCCGTCGGTATTCGTCACGTAAATGGGCTTCCATCTCGACCGGCAATATGCCTGAGTTCATAAAAGATGACGTTGCTGTCCATTCCGGAGCTGAGTTGGACGGCCACCAAAACATGAAGAATGAGATGGACAACAGCAATCAAATAAAATCCGAATTGCCAGGAGACAGAGAACACCGCAACGAAATGGATGGGACGAGTAAACCAGTTGAACTACTTAGAAATGCGCCGGACGTCCAAGTCCACGAGCTGGTGGGCGACGAACCGAATCTGGAGTTGGCGGTTGACGAATCGAACGTGGAAATAGAGCAGCCTGAAAGGCTTTAGCCTTTTGAGAATATTCGCACAAATGTCGTTCAGACATGGCATGTAATGTCTGCTCGACTTAAGGAGGAAGCCTACAGTCTCTGAATATCATTCTTGAAAATTTCTTGAAAATATAGGTGTTAGGAGTTAGCTTAAATGACAAAGGTATACATTTTACAGAGGACTCAGCGAGAGGAGATTGAACGGCTGGCCGGTGATGTGAGGGACGTCGTTGAAGGTGATCTTCCGCGTAGTGCTAAGTGTTGAACGTTGCCGCGGCCAACGGCAAAGCGGGAACCTCCGGGGCCAGTTATCTTAATGGGCTCGGAGAGTAGAAGAGGGTACCGTACTCGTAATTGCTAAAAGTCGACCGCGGGAAGTCCGCAATGTGTTCGTAACAACGTGATTGAGGAACATGGCCCACGTGATACGGTCGTTCAAACGAAGCTTGATGTAAGTCATATCGGCCACAGCGTTGCGGAAGGCGGTTATGTAGTCGCTCATGGATGAGTTTGAAGAGCGTGTCGATGATATGAGCATCGTGCAGAACGCCCTCGTCGAAGCGAGTCTTCAAGGCCTGCCACAACTCGTAGGGACCCTCGAGGCGGACAAATTAACGTTGGAAGTTGGGCCGATTCATGTAGTGATAAAGGTTTTGGCAAACAAGCGGTCGTTCTTCATCGCCGGATCGACGCTTAGCTCTCAGCCATGTGCTCAATGTCTGGTGGTCGAGGATAATCTGCTTCCATGCAACCCAGTTCATGCGTGATGTGAGAGATGCGGAGGTGTGAGTAACCGTAAACGCCGCCAACTACTCCATTTTGTGTTCGGAATCGCTGTCCGTGACCATGAGCCAACGAGTGCGAGAGTTGGTGTTAACGCGAAGGTGCGAATGTCGAAGGTGTGCGTTCGAGACGCGTCGCGATCGAGGCACTACGAAGCCAGTGGCACGAAGGACTGCTGAGCAGTTGAAGTGAGAATGAATCGAGCGCAGTGAGGCGCGCAATGTCTCATAACCCGTTGAGCGACGACGCAGCAAAGAGAGTTGATTGTCCTACGAACAAAAAGATGGAGATGCCCTGATGCGCAGAAGGCTGCGCACGTGATTGTCAAGCCCACACGGTATGTTCTCCGATTGAAACCATTAACATTATTCTGCCTCCTTGAAAAGCTTGTGGGACTGATTTCTCAGGAAGTCCAAAAGTAATAGCGATCACGTACAAATTTCGATAAATGGCTCATAGATTCTCAATCGAAAGCTGCACGTGATCGCAATTGCTCCTGGGTATCTTATATGTGACCATGGCTACCCGTTGGCACCGCCTCTTACACTTCGTAGGGATTCAATCATTGAATACTAGCTCTAGGACGTGGGCTATTTAGATGGTCACCCCAAAATTGCACGCCAAAATTCTCAGGTGCCCACATATTACCTACCCGGCGGGTATATCTTCCACATCTATAAATTAAGGAGCGTATTGGAAGTTGGAATTAAAGATAGACCAGTGATATCCATGACCTCTACACCATTACTAGGGCTCCAATTAATGGAGCACAGATGGCCATCAAACGAGCAGTCTTCCGCGCCAAAGCAGCATCAGACTCCTCCGTAGGAGACGCAGACTGCTCGGCTGTTTGCGACGGTTCATCACCTGAAGCGCTGGTAGTTCGTGACGCGCCAGTGGAAGATGGCTTCGCCGCAGCGGATGTCCGGCTAAAAGACACAGTGCTAGAGTCGACGACAACGCCGCTCGAGGCCAGGCTCAGCACTTCGCCAGACACCGTAGCGGCTGAACCACCGACACTCAAGGTCGTAGAGCCTAAATCCAGACCGCCACTTTCGTCTTTCGTGTATGTATAAGAAGAAGAGCCGACAGTGAACACGGCAACTGGTTTCGTGGCACTGGCTGCGTTGGCACTGAAGGGGACGGTGCTGCTACCGATGACAATGCCTTGGGTGCCTAGGCTCAATGTCTCAGTGCCTGTGGTAATGGCTGAACCGCCGATGGATAGTGTTGTTGAACCGACTGCAAGAGTGCTTTGACCCTTGGTAAGAGTGTACGTAGATGAATCTCCAGTGACAATCGCAACAGGCGCTTCAGTGACTGTGTTGGCGCTGAAAGGGACAGTGCTGCTGCCAACAACTATCCCTTGAGTTGCTAGGCTTAAGGTCTGGCCGCCGGTGGTGATGGCTGAGCCACCGATGGACAGAGTGGTTGAGCCGATCGAAAAAGTGTTTTGGCCCTGGGTAAGGGTATGAGTAGATGAGCCTGCAGTGACAACTGCAACCGGTGCCTCCACTACGGGTACCGCCGTGTTGGCGCTGAAAGGTACAGTGCTGCTACCAACGACGATTCCTTCTGATGCAAGGCTCAGAGTCTCGTCTGCGGCAGTGATGGCGGGGCCTCCCGCAGTTAGGGTCTGAGAGCCCACTGCAAGTGTGCTTTGACCTTCGGTAAGAGTATAGGCAGAATTGTCTGCAGTGAACACAGCAACCGGCTCGCCTGTGGCAACTGCAGCAGGCCTCGTGATGAAGGGGAGAGTGCTGGTTCCAATGACTATGCCGGCGGTTCCAAGACTGTAATTCTCGTCTGACACCGTAGCAGCGGGGCCTCCGGCTGTGAGGGTCAAAAAACCAACGGCAAATATGCTTTGCCCTTGAGTAAGACTATAAGTAGAAGAATCTGCAGTAAACACAGCAACAGGTTCAGCAGTGGCAGCCACAACAGGGTTCGCAGTAAATTGAACAGTATTGGTGCCGACAACAACACCAGCTGTCCCGAGGCTGATGTTTTCATCGGATCCAGTGGCAGCTGGACCTCCAGCTGTCAAAGTCTGTGAACCAACCACAAGAGTACTCGCATCTTGGGGCACGGTATAAACAGAGGAATCGGCAGTGAAAACTGCTACTGGTGCGGGGCCTGCAGTGGTAAATGGAAACGTGTTGCTGCCGACTACAACACCTCCTGGTGCCAAACTTAGAGCTTGGTCGGAGATAGTAACAGCAGGAGCGCCGACGACCAGCGTTGATGAACCAAGCGGAATGCTGCTTGCTCCATTTGTGACTGTGTATGCTGAGTCACCGATGGTGAATTCCGCGACTTCAACTGTAGGGTTAGCTGGCACCGGCTTTGGGGTTATCGTAGTGCTTCCCCCTAGCACGACGCCGGCAGATCCGAAGCTGACAGCTTGCTCTGATATAGTAGCAGCAGACCCACCGACAGCCAGTGTTGTGGAACCAATTGCAATGGTGCTTGCTCCATGTGAGACTGTGTATGCTGATTCACCGGCAGTGAACACAGCAACTTCAGTCGGAGAGCTGGCGGGTACCGCGGCTGGAGCTATAGTTGTGCTGTCTCCAAGGATGACGCCGGCGGTTCCTAGGCTGACGACTTCATCTGAGATAGTAGCAGCCGGACCGCCGACAGATAATGCTGTAGGGCTGGGTCCTGAGTCGAGAACAAGTGTGCCAGCGTCCGGGGTGTAGACGTAAGTTCCGTCAGCCGCTGTGAATGATGCCTCTCCTTGAGGATTTGAGTCTGGTCCAGAGTCTATCTTTGATACAGGCTCAGGTGGTACGAAAGGTAGAGTGTTCCCATTGACAACAACTCCAGCCGTGCCGACGCTGATCACTGCATCAGAGATTGTCGCTGCAGGAGCTCCGGGGGCGAGTATGGTTTGTGAGCCCACACCCACAGCACCATCTGTTTCAGTATGGAGTGCGACAGCACCAGAGACAGCGGCAGAGCTAGCCGCAGGCTCTGTTACGAAATAGTAAGTCTGACTGTTGCTGTCAATTACTGTGGTAGGCCCCGGGGTCTTGGCTGGAGGCTCGTTCTCGCTTGACGCAGTAGGCTGATCGTCACCCGTTACGGTGACTGCTGCAATTGCTTTTGTGCTTTTATCGCCAGTTTCTGATAGCAGATGGGCTGTATCAGTAGCTGTGTCTGGAGATTTTAACGTCGTCATAGTGACCGATGCTTTGGTCCCCTGTGGTTGTGTGACAGCCTCCGGGCTTGTTGTAACTGTACCTACGCTCTCGATGGGAGATCTAGTGTCGGTAGGAATTACAGCGGTACTTGACGGTAGATAACCCACTCCTTCCGACGCCTCAAGTGTTTCTGCCGATTTGGTAAGCGGTGTACTCGAGGTTGGTCTAGTTGTAGAGTCATCGCCAATGTCCCCTGTCGATATCACTGTTTTTATGCCAGTAGTCGGTGGTGAATTTGAGGGTGCACTAGCCGTAGTGCCGGTGCCAGTTGCTGTATAGTCTAAGTCTCCCGTTGGTATCCCTGTGATTTTCGATAAGGTGTGGCCAGTCGACGATGTACTTAAAGTTGGACTGGTTATAGTACCGCCGCCAGGTTCTGTGTAGTCTAGACTATTCGTCGATATCACCACGACATGACCTACGGAACAAAGAGTAGTACAATCACCGGGAATACTTGTGCTAAGCGTTGATAGTATATAAATCAAATTCCCGTTGGTCACTGTCTCTAGCGGCGGAAGCGACGGTGGAGTTGATAGATGAATAGATCCTTTATTTGTTGACTCTGGAGAATAGTCCAAGGTCCCCGTGGCTTCTGGCGATTTAGTCGCAGGTGTCGACTTCGGGGTTGATAGATGGGCAGATCCATTGTTTGTTGATTCTGATAAGTAGTCTAAAGTCCCAGTGGTTTTTGGCAATTTGGGGGGAGGCGTCGTTGGGGTTGTAAGTGTAACATGGGTAGAACCGTCATTTGCTGACTCTGGCAGATAGTCCAAACTCCGTGTGGTTTCTGCCGATTTCAGAGCAGGGGGCCAAGTAAACTTAGGGATAGTTATTGTTATTGTGGTCGCTCCTGCGCTCCCCGTAGAAGTCAACGTGATGGTGCCATTCTTGTATACATAGAGAGAGGTCTGGGAAGGTAGTCTTGCGCTTTCGGCTGAAGTACTCCTATGAATAATTCTGTCGTCTGTCACTGCTGATACGTAATCCAATGTCTTGGTGGTTTCCAGCAGCTTGGGTGGAGGCGTCGATGGAGAAATACTGGTGTATTTGGTAACTGATGTTGGATAGCCTAGAGGAGGACTTTTCATATCCGGCGATTTTGATTCAGGCGTATGAGAATTTAGAGGGTTTCTTCCTTCGCTTTCGCTCGCAGTCGTCTCATAGCTAGACCTACCATCGGTCACTGTAGGTAGATGTTCCAAGGACCCAGCTGTTCCCAGCGACTTTACCGTTGTGGCTATGAACGGAGATGGATGCCCAGTAGCAGTTTCGCCGGTTTCCAATGAAAAGTCCAGATCGGTACCTCTAACTGCCGTCTTTGACGCTATGGTGTGTGACGTACTACTTTCGTGTCCCGGTGTCTGATGGTAGGACATGATCTGTATGGATGACTGTTTTGTAGTCTCTTGCAGTGGCCCAGTGGTTGTTGGGATGGCTCCTTTGCTTTGAACAGTAGAACCATCAACAGCTATTGTCGTGATTGGACTACTAGCAGGTTTATTGTCTGTCCACGTTGATAGGCTGTCTAAATCGCTGGCCGTATCTACCGATTTTTCTGCCGTTGTGGTCGTAGAAGCGACATTGCTAAACACTACAAGCGTCTGGGGGTAGTAGGTCTCGCTCTGAGGCTGTGTCGCAGATTGTTTTGCAGCCTCTGGTACATTTCCAGTGGAACAGGCACCAGGTTTGCCTTCGCCTCTCCTTAAACGGAGATAATCTAAACTGGTAGTTTCTACGGCTGATTTTTGCGATTTCGAAGAGTCTGTTTCTTTCACGACGTGTCCGGGGGTTGGGTATATTGAGTATGTTTCCGCGTTTTGTGTGGGAGGCGGGCTGGAAGTAGGGATGCCTCTCCTTTGTTGGAGATAATCCGAATCAGAAGCATACACTGGCTCTTCTCGGCTTGCGAATCCATTGTTTTTGTTGTCAACGCCTTTTACGCCTGTCACTGGCGCTGAAATAGCATCTTCGACGTCCGTTGAGTTATCAGGGCTTGAGAGGACTGGATGTTGGTATTAGTTTTACGCTCTATTGTGAACATCTCTGATACTGGTGAACTTACAGCCATATGGCAAGGCAGAAGCTATTGATATGTAGAAAAACCACACAATTGCCAGCATATTGGTAACACAGACTTGATGTCTGGTAAGATTGTTGAAGGGCACCGAGTTGGGTGTGTATTACGTGCTGTAAGTGAGGGAGTTTTAATGGATTGGACAAGACTGCCAAATGCTGAACTCTGTCGTTGGTAAGGGAGCTGGAAAGTCTTACCATTGACCACAAACAATAGAGTGGCAATCCGCACTCAGTAAATACTTCACCTGGTGATGACTTGAGCCTCAGCCTTGCCTGAGGAATTTAATCATGGCCCGGCAACATCTGCCGAAAATCGGGAGGCTACCTTGGATAGCCATGTCAATAGAACTGAATAGGAAGCCTTACGTGGTTGCCTGGCTGCATGCCAAGCCAATACATTAATGTATAGCCTTGTGCCTGTAGTTTAAGTGGGGGCTACGGTGATTCAGCGACCTTAGAAATGCTGAAAATTGATTGGCGGAATATCCCATACCCTAGCAACCTCATTGACCACGAGGACCAGACTCTCGTCATGCGATGGAACTGAAGATTTTCAGATTTGTTGCTGTAACTAGGAAAGACGGTCTGTCAGTCTCTCCTGCAACTATGCACGCCCCTCCCGCAACCATGCAAGCCCTTCCCGCAGTTAATATGGCACAGCTCTCTCCGCCGAAACATTCAGTACTACTTACATATCTGACCGCATAACAAAGCAGGCATACCTTTGGACAATGTGCGCGAATATTGACAGCTGCTGTCTGCGCTTACGTGGGATTCAAAATTAACGCAGGTCTTTGATGCTTGTCGTCCAAAGAAAATTCTTCCAGTCAGGGCATTATTGACTTTTCTAAGGAAAAAGCGGTCAGCCCGCTATCTACTTGAGATGACATCAAAATTATCAAAGGGCTGTCATGCAGACTCACCGTGGAAATTTTTGGTCTCTCGATTGTATTCTCTAATCTCCCTCTTCATGTCCACTAGCTTGGCGATAGCAGCTTCCAACCCCCCTCGAGCAGTGGTGCAGGACATAGCGATTGAAAAACGCGGTGTCTCACCAGAACCAATATCTCTAGCACCCAGCCAAGCATGGTAATAATTTCCAAATGCAAGGTCGACGAAGGCATATTGACGTTCTGCAGGAAAGGCAACGACGGCCCTTGGTCCAGCTTTGTGCTCCAGGTCGGCACACCATCCCAGAAAGTTGACGTTGACATCTCCATCGGCGGACAAGAAACTTGGGTCATAGTAGAAGAGGGATGCCCACCGTCTAACCCCAGCGGAGACCAATGTGAAGATCTCCGAGGTGGACTCTTCAGAATGAACAATTCCAGGACATGGGAATCGGCGTCCCAGATCTGGAACGATTCAGGGATCTATGAACTCGGTGGTCAGGTCGACAATTATCTCGGTCTTACTGCAGTGCGTTCTACTGAAGCGTAGAAATTAAGTCAGATGCTAATGGCTGCTAGCTTGGGAGATTTGGGTTCGACACTGTCAAGCTCCCTTTTAGTGATGGAACGATGTTGCCAGTGAACCACTCGGTCGTGGCGGGAATAGCCGCAACGAAATTTTATGTAGGCAAATTCGGCGTCAGTCCGCTGGCGACAAACTTCACCGCGGCTGACGGCGGAAGTGATCCGGTAAGAATGAGCATCTATTCTCGTAAGATAGGATGGGCTGGATACTGATGGAGAATGTTCGTACGAAGCGACCCAGCTTTCTCTCATTACTGAAAGAGAACGGCAAGATCCCTAGTTCTTCGTTTAGCTTCACCGCCGGATCATACACGCGCTCTTCGACTGAGAGGAACGCACTGGGCTCGTTTATTTTCGGTGGTTACGACGCCTCCTTAATCGGGCCTAGCAGTACATCCTTCGACTTTGGCTCCGACAATGGTCGTGAGTTAATGGTTGGTATACAAGCCATCAAGAAACATGCCGGCGACAACGAGACAGACCTTCTGCCGACCCCGCTATTGGCAGCGCTCGATTCATCCCAACCAAATATTTGGCTGCCAGAGTCAGCATGCAAGCAATTTGAGAGTGCGTTTGGACTTGAGTGGAATGAAACGGACAAGCTTTATAAGGTCAACGACTCGTTGCATGACAAGCTTGTCAAGGAGGATGCCACCGTAACTTTCAGCTTAGGGGAGGTCCACGAAGACTCTGGAGGAGAATCGGTTGACATCGTTTTTCCTTACAGCGCATTTGACTTGACGGCTACGTGGCCAGTGGTAAGCGAGGGCAGTAGTACATACTTTCCGCTGAAGAAGGCGGCAAACAGTTCGCAGGTACGTCTGTCCATTCGAAGTATTCGGAAAACATGGGTAGTGCGAGCTGCGCTGAGGTTTTACGAGCAGTACACACTCGGCCGAACGTTTTTACAAGAAGCATACCTCATCACCGACTGGGAGCGACGCAACTTTTCGCTGTCCCAACGTTCATGGAATTCAAGCGCTGCGCAAGATATCGTTTCCATCAAGTCCCTCGACGACAGTTCCGTCAGCTCTGGAGATAACTCTTCCGCGGATCCGGCATCGAGATCTAAAAACAAATCTCTCAGTGGAGGCGCGATTGCGGGTATTTCGATTGGTTGCGTCGTATTCGCCATTATAGTTATAGGTGCTTTTGTCTGGATACGTCGCAAGAAAGCCAAGGCAAAGAGCCTGAAGCCAGATGGCGAGCCGTTAGCAATGGCGGAATATAACGCAACAGCTTTCTCCGGGGCCGAACTGGAAGGTCTCCGGAACATGACCAATGAAATGGACAACAGCAACCAGGTGAAACCCGAGATGCTTGGAGACATTGAGCACCGCCTTGAGATGGATGGTAGCAACCAGATCAATCCTGAGCTACTTGGGGATATAGAGCATCGGGTCGAGATTGACGGCACGGTCAAGCCGGCTGAGCTTGTTGGAGATGCATCGAACGTCCAAATTCACGAGCTGGTGGGCGATGAACCTAACCAGGAGGGTGATGAACCAAACCTTGAGTTGGCAGGTGACGAGCCAAACCTGCAGGAGCAGCGGTCAGCAAGGCAATAAGCATGTTTCAGTTTCGTTCGGAATGATACCCTTCGGATATAGCATGTAACTTATGCTTAACTCAAACGGAAGATCCCTTAAATCTTGCATTACATTCTTGAATCATCGACTGTTAGAATTGAAGAAGCACTCTAGGTGATGGAAAAAAAAAAAAAAAAAAAGATATTAGAAAGACTCACCACGAATATCCGAGCTTCCCATATAAGCCTACGCGCAATAATTCGAAGATATTTCGAAAACTTTCTTTCCAGTTATAGTTCACTCGCAAGAGTGATTCTAGCGGATAGTTATACGAAGGCCAAAAATTAATTCAAAGTCCGTGGAAGCATATGAACCGCCACGAACGCAGTGTAAAAATCCGACTGCGGAAGTCTGTGCTGGAGCGCTGATAAGCTAGGTTGTTAGTACGTTAGTAATTTTTAAGTGTGAAACTATTTTGTATGTTGGGTCTTTCAAGTAGGCTCTGGAATGAAAATAAGAACAGGATAAAGGATAAAGTCACAAGTGGAAATCACAGGGAGAAGAAGAAGTAGAAGAAAGATGAGAAGGAAGATAAGAAGGTGGACGAGTAGAACGTAAAAGTGAGGCAAAGAAGAGAGAAGAAGAATGTATAAGTAATGGTAAGAAAGAAGAGCGCATAAACAAACAAACCCCAAGAAAAAAGCAAACAGCAACAACAACAAAAATCCAGTATAAAGCCAGCAAACACCACTAAGAAAAGAAGACGAGAACAACAGCCAAGACACACCAACACCAACACCAACAACGCACCCCCACCCCCCTCCACATATACTCACACCGACAACCACAGAAACCCCCCAATCCCAAGCCCAAGCCCAAGTCCAAGAAAAATAAAAATAAAACAAGTCCATTAACTAAATCCTCGCTCTTATAAACAAACAAGAAAAGTACAAATCCCAAATCCCAATCCCAACCCAAAGCAAAACCAAAGCCAAAGCAAAGCCAAAGCCAAAAGCCACAATGCCAGCTTCAAAAAGCCGAAGGGTACTGTACTGTACTCACCGCAACGCACCGCAGGGGAAGCAGAGCAAACCACCCAGCCCAACCCAGGAATATTCCAACCATCATAAATCCCGCCCAACAGCCGAATCGCCATCCGGGCGCGCAGCCTTCTCCATCTGGCCTAAGCGGCGCGGCCGGCCTTCGCCTCTGGTGCCACCACTGCCACCACCGCCACGCCAACGACCCGCGCCCTTCTTGCCCTCGCCGGCCGTAGCCGACCCACCCTCTCCTCCCCTCCCGCCCGCCTTCCCGCCCGCCCCACCCCTACCACCAATTGTCCACCTGCAACCAAGTGAACAAAAGGGTTTGACGCCTATCTCACGCGTTTGACCTTTCCTCCCCTCCGCTACGTTCTCACGAGCATCCCCCCCTAACCACCACCACCACCACCACCACCCCCCTTATTCCCCACCGCAAACGGGACCCTCACGAGCGGCCGCTCCACCCACTCCACGCCCTTCAGCCCCAGTCTCACTTTCTCCCCCTCCGGCAGTCTCCACGCCTGAAACAGGCCCATCAAGCGTTCCTCGCCCCTCCTCCCCCCACTCTGCGCGCCATCGACATCGACGTCCCGCAGCTCCTCTACCCACGCCTTGACGTACCTGCCACCGTCATCGTACTCGAGCGCCTGCTTGACGGGGTTGAACTTGCGGCCAAGGCGCGGGTCGTTGCCCACGCCCGCCACGTACTGCCAGTTGCCCCAGTTGTTGCTGACGTCGTAGTCGGTCAGCATGGTCTCGTACCACTCGGCGCCGACGCGCCAGTCGATGCCGAGGTGTGCGCTGAGGAAGGAAGCCACGTTTTGGCGCGCCCGGTTGGACGTGTACCCCGTGAGGAAGAGCTCGCGCTGCGAGGCGTCGATGAGGCCGATCCCCGTGCGGCCGGCGAGGAAGCGGTCGACGGCTGCGCGGGTGCGGGCGGCTGCTTCGGCGGCGGCGGGCGTGCCGCGAACACCGACGCCCCCCGTCCCCCCGTTCAGGTACCGCCATTGCTGCTTCTGCCCCGCGCCGCGGAAGCCGTGGGCGTGGAAGAGGCGGGCGCCGAACTTGCGCGTGCACAGGCGCATGTAGTCGCGCCACAGCAGCTCGAAGCGCACCGCGCCCGTGCCTTCGTTCTCACCCTCGCCAAAGCCGGGGGCCGATTTCCATGCGGCGGGGGACGAGGCCGCACCGTCTTCGAACGCTTGCATAGCAGCGTGGACCTGTCTTGCGGTGAGGCAGCCCAGCGCCAGCCACGCGGCTAGCTTTGTGCTGAAGTCGGCGCCCAGCAGCCCGTTGCGCGTCGCCTTGTAGTGCGACATGGCGCCGGAGGCGAGGAGGTGGTCGAGGCGGGCGTGGGCGGCGGTTGGGCCGCCATGGTAGGCGTGCGCGGACTTGGTGCCTGGGGGCCAGGGCGGGGGGTGCGCGAGGCCGTGGGCGGGGTCGAGGGGCTTGTGCAGGCTTGCGATTGTGGCGGGG
>NW_022983635.1:0-21904 GCF_010093885.1 Aplosporella prunicola CBS 121167 | reverse complement strand
GGAGCGCTAGTTGCTACGTTCCCTTCTGATGGTTCGTGTGTGTTGTATATACTGGCAGGTGACGCCGCGGAAAACCTGTAGGGATTTGTTAGTATGGAAAATATACGCGGAAAGGGTTGATATAGAAACGTAAAAGAAAGGGTTTGGGGAGGGGAAGCGTACTTGGTCCGTTACTGTAGTGACTTCCTTGTAGGTCACCTGCTTGCCTTGGAAAAGCTCAATGAATTTCTGAAGGTGCCAGACAGTGACTCGCGCTTGCTTTGATAGCGGAGGCGGAGGCGTTGGCGCCTTTATGGCGCGTGGTATTGCTTGTAGCCTGGTAGGAGGCGTGTACTCGAGTTTCAAGCAGATGACTGCGCTGATGTTACCACGCGATTCGTGTATATAGTCGTCGGCGATAAGGGGTAGGTCCTTAGCCTTCTAGCTATACGCGACCTCGAAGACGATGGAAGGCCAGCGTGCCTTGCGGTGCTGGAATTGGTTATCTGGTGCCTTTTAGTCTGGACGAAAGGGCGGCATGATGGAGGGTGACGTGAACGGGTCGGCGTCGAGGTTTAGCTCGTCGGTGTCGGTGTCGGAGGCATCGAAACGGATGCTGCAAGGACGCACGCCTTTGAGAGCGGAGCCTAGCTCTATAAGATGTTGAGCCCTCAGCTTAGCTAGCTTATCATCGGTCCGCTTCACAATAAAGGCGTATAAGCAGTTATGGAGAGGTGTAGCGGCCATGCGAAGAATGAGCTCCTTGTTGGCGCTGCTGTAATCGTAGCGAGCCTTGTCGTTAAACCAGCCTTTGAAGGGCTTGTCGCGATCGTCACCAATGCGCCGTAGCAGCTCGGAATACGTCTCGACCGAGACGCGGTATTTAGCCCAACGCGGCGACGGATGCTTCCAAGCACCCCGCCGTCGTCTCCACAACATCTCCCTACTGGCGCAGCTACGCTCGTACTACTGCGGTAGTTTCTACAGCTAAAGCTCCACCATGCCTTATATATGGCGCCTTTACCCATGTTACAAATCTATCGGAGCGAAGTGCCATGTCTATAGGCTGAAGCTGCGGGAAGGAGAGCTAAGCTGCGCGAAGGCGACGTCGGTGATCGGAATGAGTGGGGGCGGAGAGAGGCCACGTCTGAGCGGCGGCTCCAGTACTCATATCATTGGTGAACTAGAAGCACAGACCTGGTGCTGGCCTGCTACATAACACGCACCGGCTAAACATAAGAATGTGAGCTTATCTTCACATTAGTTACATTCTCACGCTATCCTCAGCCTCATCATGATTCCGTATGTTAATCGTTGGTGACCTACGCTCACGAACGGGCGTCTTTCCGTTGATACCTTATGTCCTCCGAAGAAGAGTCCCGGCGCATATTTTTCGCTTATCGCACTGTTTTTACAGGCAAAAACGCTCGCTTGCGAAAAGCGAAACATATCCGTCGAGTAGCTCTTCAGCACTGGCCTAAACGGAAAGCTCTACTCCAGGGTTATGGATTTCGCAGGACTGTCCGTGTTCTTAAAACTCTTTTGACTTCTGGGAGGTTTGAATCTCAAACAGCGACCAATACAAGGCTCAATAATACTACCGTCAAGGATACTCAAAAATGCGACAAAAGCATAAGATTTACGAAGAGTGCGGTAGTACCTCATGCCAGGCTGCTCCAACAAGATATGGACACAACAGACTACAAGATTGAAAGCATCAGTCAGGAATCCCAAGGGATTAGTAAGTCATCAAAAGCCTAGCTCTCAACCTATAGGCGAGGTAGCTAACGAACGCTAATTATAGAGGCCTCAAAAACACCGATCAAAGGAGAAGACAACATCTCTTTCTCTGTACAACGAAGCCAGTTCCCATATAAGATTCAACATGATATCCTATCTGGAATCCAAAATATTCTTGAGGAGTCTTGCTTCGATTTCGCTAGACAGCGGCTTCCTACGGTACTCAGTGAACAGGGGTGGACATGTGCAGCAGCGGGAGAACTGACAGCGTGGCTCTTTATTTTTAAGAGGCATTCTAATTCTGAAAACCTCCCTTTCCATAATAGCACATTCGACAGCATATCTTCGCACTTAAGGCATCTACGCAATACCGCAGTACACCGTACGCCGCTACCTACTGGAGAGCTAATAAATCTCCTTCAGTATGCAGTAAAGCTCACGGACATGCTACGAGATCCTGTACGCACTCGAAAATTACAGGATCTTCTTACCCAAGTCCAGAGCCACCTCCACGAAATGGAGCAGAAAAAGATGCTGCTAGAATCTGAAATCAGTTCACAGCTATTCCGAATACAGAAGCAGCAGGAAGCGCTTGATATTAGAAAAAACTACCTTCTTGCCTATGGTGCTGAAGAGGAATCCCGCCTTACAAATATCGCGGGAGAACTGCTACAAGGATTAATTGAGCGGATACACACAGTGAACAATGATTTTCAAAGCAACGGTGGATGTCCCAAGGAAACCAATGTAGACGGAGTTATTTCTAGTCATGATCTCAGTTGGAAGGTGGAAGAAGAAGACATTGAGAGTGACGAAGAGCGTTTAATGTTAGAGCTTTAATCATGAATTCTAGTTAAATTTGGATGAGTTCCTGGGGAAAGTATTCGCTAAGAACTTTTAACAGTAGAACATTTAAACTGTGATATATCATACTAGCTACTACTGCGGAATAATACTGTCCCGAAAGCCCACCGGAGATAAAGAAATGCTAGCAATTACGACGCTAATTACCCAGCGGGTTTGGAGAAGAGTACGGAGAATAAATAATTTTAAAATAAACCCGGTAGTTGGTACGCTGTAGGTTGAGTAAGTTAATTATTAGTATATAATGTATAGATGATACGTTACTTCGCGTCACGTTGTTCCGCTTCGAGTCGCTTTAGAATTCGAGTTCGGATATCAATACACGTGCCTTAGCCCGGTCGGGAGGCGTATTATTAAGATTTAAGCCGATCGCAGCTTGAATACTACCGCCAGTGCCGCAGATATAGCCCTCAGCGACTTTATGCAAGCCCTGAAGCTTCTAGTTATAGTCCACTTCGACAATAATGGAGGATCAGCGGACTTTGCAATGGTAGAACTGCCTGTCTTGCGACCTTTCGTCTTTACGTAAGACTAATGTAAAGGATAATATAGAGGGTGAAAGAGGGGTATCGTAGGCACGTTAGCATTGAGACTAAGCTCGTCGGCAACGGTCTCGGTGTTGGATTCAGCGTCAGCGTTAAGGCGGACACGGGTGTTGCCAAGGGATCCCACGCCGGCGAGCGGGGAGGTTAGCCTAGGCGATACGGCCATCAGTTCATCTAGCCTGCTATTTATCCGCTTAACGAAGCTAACGGTTAAGCTTTCATAGAGAGCGAGCGGCGGAGCTATGCGAACAACAAACTCCTCGAAGGCGCTACTAATCGTACCGCACCGTGTCGTTAAACCACTCGGCGAAATCGCTGTTCTACTCGACCTAACCTAGCAGCTCGGGGCACTCGTCGAATGAGATGTGGTACTTTACCCAGCGGCAACGGGTGCTCCCACGCCATCCACTTTATGTCCCTAAGCGTGCGAACGAGACCCAACATATCCGGCGCGGGGAGAAGCGTTCGCGGCTTTAGGCGTGCGGAATTTGACAACAGCAAGAGGGGAAGAGCCCAGAGGGGTGGACGTAATTATAGTAAGGTAGCTATGTAGCTAGCGGTAGTACTGTATTAGTAGGCGGCGGGCATGAGGTCGTACGTCGCGCACGCGCTTAAGTAGTTATGTTGCGACCGTGAGAATAGGAAGAGCCCTACAATTCGGCGTCGGAACTCACCGACAGGGCCCATCAACAAAGAAACTTTGCTACACCCCAGTACGTCGCACCCCTTACAGCACAACCATGGAGTTCTTTTTCACAGATCGAATCAGCGGACAAGCACCTGCAGGCGCCAATCTCTCGCATGACCAGTGCGTCTCAATCATTACCGCCGGCGGTCTGGGCCACAGCCAAGATGAAATCTCAAGGATCACACATGTTCCCAGGACGACCGTGCTGAACACGCTTCACCGGTTCTCAACAACACAACAAATCGATCCAGACCCAAGGCCAGGACGTAAAAAGATCCTTAATATACGTACTCAATGACAGATAGTACGTCGTATTAACAGGAACCCTAAAGCAAGCTATAAAAGAGTTATAAAATTGTAGTAAATCTACAATATACCGTGTTCTAAGAGATCATAATTTAATAAAACGGCGTGCTAAAGAGAGGCCTTTTATTACTAAAGAGAGCGCAAGAAAGAGATACTAGATGGTGAAGAAATATAGAAAGAAACCTAAAGAATACTGAGATAACTTTTCTTCTGTGATGAGTGCTCTATTCAAAGAGGCTCTGGTAAAAAAGCAGAGTGAGTATTTTGCCGGCTGGGTGTTGGAAAGTTCCATCATGACAAGACTAAGTCCCAGGTGCAAGGGAAACAAGGATGCTGCATGGGATGGGCTGGGTTCTCGCTCCGGTACGGTCTGAGCGAGTGTGTGGCCATTTGTCCGCGATCCCAAGTCGAGAAAACACGGTTACTCTGCGAGGAGTTACCTCAAAGTCCTTCGCAGGATCCTTAAGACAACGCTGGATCCAGAAATGTGCTTTGTGCAGGACGATTCGTCCATCCACACAGCTAAGCATTTCCGCCAGTGGCTGGCCAAGCATGGCATTCGCCCGGTCGAGCATCCGCCATTTTCCCCTGACCTCAACCCTCAGAAAAACCTTTGGTTCCTTCTCAAAGTGAAGCTGATGGAGCTGCATCCTGAGCTGGAGACATTAGACGAAAGTCGGACCAGGGTTAAAGCCCGGCTTCGAGCGTGGCTGCCCGGGGCGTGGGAGCAGGTAACGGAGCTGACGCCGGCGGCCCTAAGCCACAGCGTGAAGGACCGGTGGGAAGCTGTTTATCAGGCGAAGGGCTATCAGACAAAATATTAATAAGAATTGACTAGGCTGTCGAATCCAGGTCGAATTGAGTGACGTGCAGTGCCGTGTGCTGGTCAATGGGTGGTGTTTCGTTTGTTGTGCGACCGTGCGAAAAGTTGATGGCCCACTGTCGGTGAGTTCCGACGCCGAATTGTATGACGCGAAGGAGACTGACGCCTGTCATGATCCTTTGATTCGATCTCATTCTAACTCAGCCATCATCGTCTGTGCCTTGTGTGTGCGCGTGTGCGCGTATAAGCGCGTGGAGGGTGGGTACGGGGGGTGGGAGGGAAGGTGCGAGCGACGGCTAGATCCTGGAGTGGCGGGCGAGGTGGTGGACGCGTTTGTCGTGTCTCGAGCTCCGGTTGTTGTGGGGGATCGCCGCCAACCGCTCGCCTAACACCACGCTCCGTCCAAGGGTCCTTCATACCGCGCCCTACCTACGTACATAAGCGCCCGCGACCGCATGTCCACCCCCAAAAATGCCGTCGTCCAACCACTCCGCTTCCTCCTCCACCATGGCTGCGCTGTCCACGCCACCGAGGTCCTTCTCTCCCACTGCTGCTGCTGCTGGATTCCGCACGCCCAAGACCGCTTCTCGCCCTCACGGTCGCGCACCTCCGCGCCCGGCACTCCCGCCCTCACCTGCGCAAACCAGCTCACCAGGCGACGTGACTGCGACCGAGACACAGACCGAGATCAATCCGGCCGTGCCCCAACAGATCGGTGTTCCAGGCCTCATCCGCACCCTCAAGGATATACGGCAGGGCGTATGGAAGCATCCGTCGCCGGGTTGGGCAAAATACAGCGTGTCAGTCGAGGAATACCATAAGCTGCTCGACAAGATCGAGGAGGAGGACGACTTCGCAAACTGGTTCTTACATACGGTCCGGTGCGATTACAGCAACTGCTACGAGGAGCTTGTTCTTCGAGTGGGTGGCCCACTTCATGTCCATGAGACAATGTGCAAGAGCCTCGAGCGTCGGATCGAAGCCGAGCTGGAAAGGCTAAAGGCCGTATCTCTCGAGTTAGCCTCCGTCATCGCCGATATACGTCCCCGTGGGAGCGCCGCAGTCCCCCTGAATATCAACGGCGCTGATGCTGATATCGACACCAACACGCCCTCGTCACCCGCCTTATCAACCATTGTAAAGCTCTCGCGTAAAGGCAACAGGTATCCAGACGCCCAGTACAGCAACAAGCACGCAATCTGGTCCTCTCCCATCATTGAAGTGAGCCACAGCCAGAAGCTCAAGGACCTATCTGGACTCGCCAAGGATTTCATCGCTGGGTCTGAGTTTAACATCGAAGCCATGGTTGAAATGAAGCTCGAGTACACGCCTCCGGGCCGGGTTACTGCGCCAGCACGCGGCATGAAGAAGTCCCAACCATCGAAGAAGGCGGTCGTTACGGTATGGCGTCCAGGCGTTGTCACAAGGAAAGACTCTACTGGAACGGAAAAGAAATTCCAAGCGCCCGTAAAGGTTATGGACGAAGTACATCTTCCTATAGGCCCTACTTACATCTTTAACTAACACTCCTCACAGGCCTTCCGCAGCGAAACCGGCAAGCATCTACCTGGTACCCTTCGCCTCCCGCTTGAATGTTTCGTGCCTCTAGACGCCATCGACCTTGATACTATCCCACAGGAATGGCGCCCCCTTATAGAGGCCACTACCATCGACATCTCCTTCGCAGACCTCTGCAAGGACCTTGAGGACGGAGAGGAGGAACATATGCGGAAAGTGAATATGATCGGGGGCAGGAAGAGGCCAATGTTCGAGGCAGTAAGGCCATATGAAGAGGAGATGCGGGCGAAGAGAAAGAAGATGGTGGCTGGAAGCATAGAGAGGGAGGACCCGGCTTTCCGCACTCCGTAGGGAGCAGAGGTACTGCTACACCTGATATCCTTCCCATATGTCCTTCGCAGCTGGCTTCGAGTTCCAACAGCAAGCTGGCCTCTCCATTCCTCTGCTTCCCTCACTTGGCACCCACTTCATAAGATGGCTTCCAGCACTTACTACCGGCATTTCCTTCCAGTATGACACTACACCACTTTTAACATTGCGATACCAATATCGCTGGTCACGATTTTCGTCAACACTGCATTCTAGGCGTTTATTAATATACCCCTTTCAGCACTCGCCTGCCGCCATCATTTCGCTTCACACTTCACGGCACGAACTACAACACTTCCACTACAACATAATGTGGCACAATCCGTGGTACCAGTTTCGGTGGTAGTAGAGAGGTATAATCGGCACATAAGAAGTATCTCTTAGCCCTTGGCCTATCAATTCGCATGGTACTGTATACATGCCCAGCACAGCGCAGCTGTTTCGCAAAACTAACCAGAAAAATGACCAAGGGAAAGACAACCTCGGCGCACTTTGCCTGCGAGCCTAGGTTGCATAGCGTTCAATGTATTGCGATTTTTGGTGGGGCTGTAGCAGCAGTGGACGGTGGGCTTTGGGGGGAGGTTTCAGCCATTTTTTTTTTTCTATTGTCTGCTTCATGTGTCTGTGGTTACAGCAAGTATGCGAAAAACGCGTGTGTTATACCAATAGCGATTAGAGCGACCGCGATTCTGCCCGGATAGGTTGTTTCTTATGGCGTTGCCAAACCATTCTATCTGGGCCGATCTGTAGAAAACGCCGATGGTCCATCTTCATAACCTCCAAAAAACTGTCGAGCGGGCGCCTCTCCCTCTGGAATTCTATTGTTTACACGATCCACCGGATAATCTCGCACATTCGCACCCAACTACTCTCGCTCTGGTTAGCCTTTGATCATATATCCGCATCGCGACGTCGGCACTACACTTAGGTCCTTCTGTCTCTAGATCCCTTACTACTCCAGCACCTAATCACAAGATTAGTAAAACACACGTTCCCTCCCTAATGGGCAGGCCAACCTGACAGTACTGGTATTGCGGCGTGTGCTGCGACGGTGGTGAGCTGGCTCACTCGTTTTATGCCACGGGCTCGTCGTACCAGCACACTGACCCGGACCATCCGTCAGACGCCTCGCGTCGTAATGTACCTCTGTAGCTGCCCGTCAAACTGCCTGCTCCGGTTAGCGTTGTGGTTGGCGCCGGGGCGGAGTGGGGCAGGGATGCGGTGGCGAGATACGCACGCTGCGGAAGGTAGACGGGTGGACTAGTGGGGCGGGTAGTTTAGGCGCAGTGGCCGGGGGATGTACCATTGTGCGGCTCGTGGGCTGTGTTCAGGGAAGCAAACACGATGGAGATGGAGGGGAGGGGCGGGAGTAGGTAGGTTAGTACTACAGGTAGCGGCCTAGCGGGTGTGCCCGAGTAAGCTGCGACACATAGCTTGCGTCGTAAACTATATAGGAACATCAAAACGGCTGTCGCGCGTACGGCGGGCACCGGACTATTGCTACTGAGAGTGGTGCTGCTATAGTTGCGTGCGGCTGCGAAGTGTTGCTGCTCCGCGCCGGACGCTCTCACTGAGCTTTTCTCAGCGATCTGACTTCGCGCTGTGCCGTCGGAAGATTATAAGATCCGAAAGGCGGGGACGGCCAGCAGAACCGTCAATCAATGAGTCGCCCAGCAACCGTAACAGCAGTCGCCAGACAAAATAGCTGCTCAAAGTATAACTGAACCACATGTGTGATGGATTTATTTTCAGTTGCAATAGCTACTATAGCATTGGCAACAGCTTTCGTGTTTATGCTTGACCAAATGCTAGCATGTCACGTGTAGAATATTTCTAGTGTTCGCGATCGCTTCTGTGCTCTCGTGACCTAACATAACACAACTCGCCACGTCCTTTTCCGCGCCCCCACCTACATTTATTCCCAACCAGTAGTGCCATCACGTCTCCTACTTCACCAGCGAGATGGAAGCTGAGTTGACCGGACTCACATATCCACGACTCAACTTAAGAGACTACACACTGGACGACAACAATCTGGCTATCGGCTGTCCGCTCGACAACGGCCATCATATCCGCGATACGCCTCAACAAAACCTCGGTGTATTAGATGCTTTGCCTCTCGAGCTCCTCCATATGATGGTTTCTCAGCTTGATTTACGCACTCTAACGGACTTTCGCCGCATCAACCGACGGGCTATGCAGGTGGTGGACTCTGTTCCTCAATATAAAGCGATTACTACTCACGCAAGTAATGCACTCCGTGGAATCCTTGCCATTGAAACGGGCCGCTGGATCACTTGCGAAACTCTCTATGACAAGCTGTGCACAGCTCAATGCGAACGTTGCGGCGATTTCGGCGGCTATCTTTACCTCCTTACTTGTAAGCGTGTCTGCTTCCTCTGTCTCTCTGAAGATGGTTCCTATCTTCCGCTTCGATACAGCCATGCGATCAAAAAATTTGGTATCACTCCGCAGGCAGTCAAGACGCTGCCTCGCATGAGGAGCATTACAGGCATATACTCGCCAAACGAGAAAAAGAGTCACAGGCGGCTGTGCTTAGTCGACTTCGAGACCGCTTTCCAAGCAGGAATTGAGCTTCATGGGTCCCAAGAAGCTATGGAACGGTGTATATCGAGTTCAGCTCAAGAGGGAGCCGGATCAACAACCCATTGGGGACGTCGAACACGGACCAAAGAACCTTTCGACGGCAAGTCTAGTAACGTGCTCCGGTTCCTGGCAATCGTATATGCGCCGGCGCTAAATCGAGTCACCTTGAAGTTGGAACGTGGTTTCTACTGTATCGGCTGTCAGAGGTCATACGGCTCCAGGCCGAAACATTTCAGGCGCAGATTTACGGAAGCATCATTTAAAGAGCATTTGGAAGAATGCGGTAATATTCAGGACGGCTATCATGTCGGATGATTCCTAGGTAACGGAACATTACCGAGAGTAAGGCTCTCAAATTGGGCAGATGATTTCACGTTGTATAAAGATCTAACAGTCGCGAAGGTCTCGTGTCCGGTGTACCAATAGAAGAACTCATCTAGTATGGAATGGTATAAAATTTAGACCATTCATGTCGATAATCCACGTAATCCACTCCCTTTGCGCTTTACTAAGAACAAATCAATCCCTACGAGAAAGGTCCATTTCTGCACAGACTTCAATAGGATGCTTTCGGGTTCTGTGTATTTCAGATGGCACCTCTTCCTACCAATATGCCTCCTCTACCAGAAGATTCATTCAGCTTCTCTTCGAGCGATTTAAGCTCGTTTTCAAGCATATCTGCATCCTCGCACCGCTGCGTATGATCGAAGTCGATCAATGTAGCCTTACCGTTATGAACGAGAAAATTGTATTTGTTAACATCTCCATGGATAATACAAAGCTGATGCAAGCGCGCCAATGTCTGTCGACATAATGAAAGGTGTTCTGGCGCTGCATGCTGAGCGCCAGGAACCTTCTCTATCAGGAACCCGATAATACGGCCATGCTCGCTTAAGTGCGCGAGAAATACGGGGCCAATGCCGTGACCATTGATCCACTGATACGCGCGCGTTTCGGCATCGCACTGCGCAACTTCCCATGCGAAGCGCGCAAATTTGGCCACGACTGGAACATCAAACTGAGGACACGTAGTTTCATAGACGTTGGAGCGGAGTTTACGCCCAAGAGAGAGGTCGAGGTAGTCGATGCAACGTGTATGCCAGGTGTTTGTAATCGAGGGCATTTTGTCTTTGATGACATGAAGACAGACTGCGTCCCCAGCTTCGACACTACGGGATAGGTGGCCTTTGTTCCAGTCGCTGGTCGGTAGGGGCGGTAGCATGGCGACTAGTGAAGGCTCAAAGCACATGTCGTCGACGGAGTAGATGCCGGGATCGATGTTGAGGTATTTGATGAATTTATCATCGATGAGGAGACGGAATTCGCTTGGGCCATCTGCGTCGACGCTGGCTTGGAGTAGCTGAATTTTCGACATTGAGGAGCTTCAGACCAGTATCAATGGAATAATGCAAAGCTTTTGGCTATATCGGAGTGATGCTTTTAGATAGGTGTTCTGTCGTGGCTTTTTCGTTTGGGTGCTATGAAAGATTTCCTAGTATCTATTTATGGAATCCATAGACATGATAAGGTGTTACCCCGCACTCCTAGTACCACCCCGCACTTATTAACCGCTACTACAATATTAAACATCTCTTACAAGAGCTTATATGTTCCACGAATAACTTCTAGCTTAAAAATTAAGCTATTTATAGGTAAATGCCTCAAAACGACGTGTTGGAGACGGGGATAATCATTAGTCGCTGGCGGTAAGCTTATGCAGAACCTAACTACTGGAACATAGCGGTATGACAACTTATAGACTAGCGATTGGCCATAACTCATAGAACAGCCAAGATGGTTCTTATTGGCTTTGGTGGCGCTTTCAGGGAAGGTGGGAAGAAATGTATAAATCTTATCTCCCCTCAAAAATTCTCTCCGCTGAAGCCAATTTTACTAGTACAATATCCACCAAGGTACCAAGGTCTGTTAAGTAGCCTTATTTATCGATTATTTTATTAACATAATCATAACAGCGTCCCTACATTCAATCAAAAAACATTATTTCTCAATTTATAAAATAGCGATACAAGGTACTCCCTTTTTAAACTGAATAAACGCTTAGCGATTAGTAACATTCGTAGCCGGCATGTGTATCCAAGACTATCGACTATACACTTGCGGGTGTAAGAAACTGGAAGAATTCCGCCAGTGTGCCGAGCGCCAGGGGACCAACGTCAAATGTAGCCCCGTGACCCAACAACGCCTTCAAGACTCAGTGCACATGTGTAGCCGGCACATGGTTAAACCAGGGAAAGACGAGATGCAACGACAGATCTGAATATTGGAGTACGAGAAGAGGCCATACGAACTTGGATATAACTGCGGTGGAAACAAGTACAGTTTAGAAGGCGCTACAATGGCTTCACAAGCGTTGGTCCATCAAAGCCGCCTAAAGGGCAGGTTGTCACAGAAGTGTAGTAAAGTTAGCAGTCAGCATTCAACGAGATGTTATACATAGAGATGTCGCAGCCTCTGTGACTAATCTACTAAAGGACAACGAAGTGTTTCCTTTAGAAAACTTGTTAACTTCCCATCCATAAATGAGATACAAGAGCTATATTCTCATCCGATGAGCCGGAGTTTGAATGCGTCTGCCTACTTGCAAACCAATTAACCGAGAGAATAAGTACATCGGCTAGTAAGAGTGGTTGGATTATCCCGGAAACCTCATTTCCATCCCAAAACTCTCAGAAAGATATTCCAATACAGAGGTAGTAAAGACCCTAGTAGTGCTGTTCGATCCTGTGATGGTTTAGATATTCTGGCTGAGTTTTCCAATTATCTTACGCAGAAAAACACTTCGCTTAATTCTACACGTTATAGGGGAATATTATTACCTCATCCAATCAAATTAGTGCTATGAATTACTAGTAACTTTGACACGAGAATTTGTCAGCCAGGATCACTCCGATAATACACGTGTTTCTCCCTAATATTTATTGTCACACAACAACCTTACTCCCTTACAGCACATTTATCTGCTGCAAGGAAGTAGGGATCTCAAAGAGAAAACGTGTTCTTTTAGATAGCAGCATATATACCTCTATAGGTAGCAGTAATCTAAAGGGACGAGCAGCGTCAAATTCCTCGCGCTAGCTCCATAGAATCTTAATTACATTTTGGTATCGGTGGCTGTCTTAGAGATGAAGTATCCCACATTTCCCTTCCACAATTGACCTGCGGGCGGTCTTAACACAATCAAGACAGACCCCTTGCCTGGACATTTTCCATCTCTGAATCTCCTGTCTCAGTCGCACGCTTAGACCTGAGCGCTTCAGCTCTTGACATTGACACTTCCAAGAAGTGCAAGAGTCGATGTATATCTCGGATATGCTGGAGACTTTATCCGCTATGTTTCGGAAACTTTGTTTCTCGAAGTTGTCATCGTAGGGATAAACCCCGTTTTTCTTGAGAGAACATTGATAACGGCCTATCGTACTCATGGTTTTTTCACAGTCAATTCCCACCAAGTTGCTGATCGGTTGCATAATAGCTCGGTGGAGTGTTAAACTGAGTCTCAGCTTCTCCACATTGAACGGTTCTGAAAGCTCTTAGTTTCATCGCTTTAAACACCATGCAGTAGGCTAACTTACCAAGGAGATCGTGACGTACGAGCTGATGGTTAGATAAAGCTGGAAGAGTATCGAACGGCCCCTTCTGGCGGGAAAGGACCTC
Source organism: Aplosporella prunicola CBS 121167 (assembly GCF_010093885.1). Lineage (NCBI taxonomy): Eukaryota > Fungi > Ascomycota > Dothideomycetes > Botryosphaeriales > Aplosporellaceae > Aplosporella > Aplosporella prunicola. The sequence continues at coordinate 8,790 of NW_022983635.1, read as the reverse complement.
TGCTGATATAACAGAGAATGATTTTGAAAGGTCAAGGACGTAGGCAAATAACAGTAGCCGATTGAGATCCTCAGAAGGAATCTCTTGAAAATTTCTCTGCAGCCATAGGGTTCCGTAGGCTCTCATTGAGCCGGTGCACTGGTACTTGTCGCATATATAGGCGAGTTTCTCCAAGCAAGACGGACTGGGTACCTGGGGAATTTCGTGGGCCCGGTGATGAATAACTTTACAAAAGATAATTAAGGCCTCGATATCGTCTTCGTGTAATGATATAGTCGATTGAGTGCTTTTTACCGTCTGTAATTCGATCCCCTCCTTGAAATTGGGCTTCATCATGGCTTCAAATACCGGCGACACCAGGCTGAGTACCTTCGAGGATACTGATATGCATTCATCCTCAACCTGCAATATCAAGTCTCCGTGTGGATCGATGATGACTGTGGTCATTCCCAGTATTACCGAAAGAGATTGTTGAGCGTAAGGAATAAGAACTTGGTGTGTTATCCGATAGAGTCGAACTGCCATATCACCACTCCTATATACCAAATCAATGCAAGAACAGGGATGATCGGTAGGTAGCCTGGAATTCATAATAGGCAACAACTTCAATTATAAATTACAATCCATAGACTTAAAGTATGTATAATCTACCGTTGCTACGCCCCTGAGCCACTAGTATGAACGTTCCATCGTGGAAAATTAGTGTCTCCTTGCATAATAAAAGACATGAAAATTGTAAAGCATTTAAAAAACAAAAAAACAAAAAATGAGTTCGGCGTGTCTAAAGTATAGCTATTTGACTTTAAATAATTCATCCTATAAAAAGCTGTTTTTCAAGGAAAGTGAAAGAAAAGGGAAGGTAAAAGACGAACTAATTATACTGTTATAAAGTCTCTCGGACTACTTTGGTAGCAGCCGTATTCCCTAGAGGTAGTAAATCTAATCGCCTCTACGATAGATTTTATCACCCCCAACACCCTCTACTCAGTTAACTATAACTCCTCTATGCATCGTGGAAACAGGCCTCCTTTACCCGCAATCAACGTTGATTTTGGTGGGAAGGCTCCTGGGGTGCAACATCGCGACTCTCGCCACGTAGAAGCAAGGCAGAAGTCTGTCCAGAATAAAGCAAGGATTGCTTTTCCTAATTCAACAAAGCACACAGAATGATGCAGCTGCTTTCCGCATGTAAGGCAAGATAGGTGCCAACGGCGATTTTTAAAAGGCTAGCAGTTCGTAGAACCAGTTTATAGGGTTTCTCTTCGGCAAATTTTTTATAGCCGGATAGGCTAATATAACATAAGTCATTTAAAAGCCTGTGAAAGAAACAATAATGCGGAGCAAGCGGTACTAAGAAGTTCATTATGGCGGTGAAATTACTTTGTGTTACACAAGCGTCTGATCACAGTGCCTTTTTGGCCTTGCCTCCTGCATGGTGTGTTTTTCATTTAAATTTTTGTCACCCTGAATGCGACGTTAACTTATGCCCTAACCCTTTGTGCAGGGTCGTCAGTATCTCTATTTAAAACCAGCTAATACTCCTCAACATCCTCTGCAGCCGCGTCTTGAAGAAGCAAACGACAGTTAAGATCATGTCTATCAAAGATTTTTCAGTGCATATGAGGGTGGGGATGAGCGAGTCAGTACTTTCCCCTCCTTGGCCAGATGAGCTTTATGGCTGAGTATGAAACAACTAATAACTGGATGCGGCAGGTGTCTAGACACTGGTAAATACTCGGACCTTGCAGTAAAGTGCAGCAATGGGGATATTTACAATGTCCACAAACTCGTTCTCTGTAGCCAAAGCAATGTGTTCAGAAATGCATGCGATCCTGGAAAGAATTTCAAGGTAAGAATACCGTTTCCTGTCTTTAAGGAACTTGCACAGGCCCAACTATAATATGTCTGTCACTAACCCGACCTGAAAAATAGGAAGCGAATGAGGGCGTCATTCATATGAATGAAGACAGCCCGGAAATCGTCAAGGCCTTGCTTGAATTCCTCTATCGATTCGACTATTCCGTTCCGGAAGATTCAGGCATGCTCTTTCATGTGCAAGCGTACGCCATGGGCGAGATATATGCTGTGGGTGGCATGAAGGACCTTGCTAAAGCGCGGTTTCGCAACAACGCTTTGGTATCTTGGGCTTGTCCAACGTTTCCTCCCGCTGTAAAAGCTATCTACAATACGACACCAGAAACGGATCGCGGACTAAGAGATGTTGCCGTTGAAGTCGCAGCAGCCCACGTCGAAGACCTTCTTAATGATGAAAGTTACCGTAATACGATGGACGAAGTCGGTCCATTCGGCAAGGATTTAGCGCGAGCCCTCTACGAATCGCGCTCAGTGGAGACAAAAAAGAATGGAGTATATGGATGCCCTGATGGGTGTGGACAAGATGTAGAGATGGTTTTGCCCACAAACCTTACATATATCCACTGTATATCCTGCGGTCAGCGGAACAAGTGCTCTTACTGGGAGGATAGGGAGCGTACATGATCGCCATCATCGCATGGTAGTGTAAATTAGCAAACTCCAAACTTGTACTCCGCGGAACGTAGGAAAGTTGATTAGCAGTTGGAAATAAAACTGTCGCAGTATTAAGCTTTTCTGTATTTTCTTCATGGCGCACCCTAAGTACAATGTTCTATAAATATGATGGAGAATTCCAAGTACGTTAAATGAAATATTATTTGGCGCGTATATCTACCGTCTGTTAATCTAAGAACTGTTACAAGAGGCCGTTTAGGGAATTCAGATTGCTGTATCAACCTAATCCGGATGGGGCCATGTTGGACTATTAGTCCATCTTTCTTTGCCTATTATTTTCTATATTCACTTTACCTTTTCGTTCTTTTAACACCATGCTACCCCCTGCTACATTTTTTATGAAAGCACATAAATACTCCACTAAACCCATATTAAAAGACTCGCTGCCGAGGACGCCGACAAACTAGTTAAACGAGCTGCATACCTAACTCCCGAAAGAATAGAACTAGCCTCGCATACTATAGTATATAAACTAAATCTGAACTCTATACGGAATGTGAAATATAGCTTAAGTCTACCCCCTCCTCCGCGAAAAACAGCGTGCCATCACCGCCACTGAAAGATAAGATGCAGTAATATCCCCCTAGTAATATCCTTATTGTACCATTCCCGTTCCTCGTTTCATATTTTGCGGCTCGCTGCCGTCTTTTAATGTGGGTGGCGATTGTGCCGTTGTAATACAACTTTAGGCACAGCTTTCGCTGAGACAATTATGACAAAGCTATACATATTTAACTGGGAGCGGTAGCAAGCTGCCCTTTCCTTGGAGTCGAATACTGGAATCATGTGGGTGGCCAGGGCATGACCATGTTGGAGTGCCTTCGCCGTCAGAATCGAGTCTGTTGGATGCAGGGAGCTGGTGCTGCATGCTACCGCCAAAATACCGCCCGGACGAACTGTGTAGGGCAAAAGCCATAGCTTGTTGAACTCGCGGCTGGATTGACTGCTTATCGAAGTTGGAACCTAGATTTCGTACGGCGTTAAGAGCCATCGTTAAAGCCGTTATAAAGCTTTCACCGCAGCCGCCTCGAAACGCCGCATCATATTGCATTAACCTCGAGAAGCTCTAGGACTATCCGTTTTGGTATCGGGTTTCCACTTGTAAATGCGGAGATACAGGTTTCGCCGAAGTCAGGACGACTTTTTCATGCCGACTTGACGCCGGGTTGTGCGCGTCCTGAGGTGACACAATAAGAAAGAAAAGTTCCGCGCCGAGGACGTCTTTGATCATTTATGCTGCATCTATGCTCGAAGCCAGTGCGAGTGGCCTGAGAGACGAGATGAGGAGTGGAGACGGGCTGAGACTCCCTGCAATGTCGCATAAGCCACCATCTAGCTAATTCTCTGCACGTCTCGATGCTATCCGGAGAGAAATGAATTCAGCGAACTCTAGAGTCGCCTGTGCGGCGCTTTTCCAGCCTGTCATCCTCATAATCAGTGCTACCTCCGTATGATGACCATGAAACCCCGACTGGTAAGTGATATGTAGATGTACGCCTAGGTATGGCATAATGGCGCGGGCTTGCTGCCCTGCTGGACTGCCGGTGTGTGCTGCGCCCTAAGGCTGATAAGCTAAGCTCGACGATAGAGAGTCGAGCGAACGCAGAGAAAATGCGGTATATAGCGCGTCAGGTTTTATTGATTCCTATTGGGTCGCTTACTCGCACGGCTGCCTGCGACGAGTACCTAGGTAATCTAGACTAAATATACCTAGTGGTGTCACGCGATAGTAATTTTGTCACGTCATCGGCAGTTCGTCGTCGTGGCAACCTGCGCTTATAACCTACGCTCAACCTGCACTCGACCTGCATTCAACTTGCGTCAACTTGCGCTCAACCTACACCCATCCTACAATTCCGACAATATAGTTACAGTATTGCTTGATACCTATGAAAGGGAAGAAATTAACGAAGGAACGTTTCGATGTACTCACCGCGGCTGCAAAAAGCGTTTCACCAGGAATAGCAATCAGAGGAAACATTCGGAAATCCATCATGAAGTTTGTCCAGAATGTAAAGAGATCTGGAAAGCCTCTGATAGGTTCAGTCATTACTGCAAGTTAACTTCAACGGACCGGATCTCTGTTAGAACAGCCTCTGAGGCTCCCGTAGATCCTTAACCATCTCCTACCGTGTCGCAGGATCCTGAAGGCTTTGTAGAGGCCGGGAAACGACACTTTCATTTGGAAGACTTCCTCTATAGTCGTGGTATCGATATAGAGTCTCTGCCAATCCTCCGAAGCCTTCGTACCGTACACGTACAGTACTACACATCCGTGACGGAAGAGGTGAAGGAAGCTTTTAAACATCTTCTAGAGCTTCTAGATGCGAGGGAACATTGGGATATCGGTGCATCCTATCATCTTATTAAACAGAAGTTTATAAGGAGTTTGTTAGGTCGCCGAGAAAAGGCATTAATATCTCTATATTCTAATAGAGTTTCCGTATACTAATAATTGTCTTTAAGGGTATCTAAATATATTCTTTTGAGGATGAAGGAGTTTTCGATACTGTTTCTAACGTCCTAGCCAATATCGAGAACGGACCAGACCCCTACGGGAGGATGGTTATAAATGTGGAGATACCGGATGCTCCGGCTTATAAGAATAAAATTCGCTCAAGGTTCGACGTTCAAAATAAGCAAACTTTCTTAGTAAACATGACACCCGATCTCGGTTTCGTGGATTTACACTAGGGTAAGCATCCTGCTATAGTAGCCATTGTCTAGCATCTGCTCACTAAATTTAGGAACTCTAAATAGATGATCTTACCCAAGTTAACACAGTCTTTGGTGGTTCGAAGCTTTAGCTCATATATCCTCCAACCAAAAGAAACTACCAACTTTGGGATACAACAGCTCCCAGGTATCGCTTTCAACAGATCTTCGAAAAACTCGAGCACGGAATTGCCCTCTATTTACCGGATATGACCACGGTCTTACTTCCGCAATTACACTTATATTGTGTTCTTAGCCTCGATGGTCTAAGTATAATCTGTGGCTAGCAGTTCAACGACCTTATAAGGTTTCAGCATAACATTGTAATGATGGCCTCTAGAATTAAACTTACTAGTAGCGAGGACCCTTTCCCGCTCTTTTAAGAATGTCTTTATACCACCTTAGACATCGGCTCAGCACAGATTCAAGAGAGAATACTCCGGATACTTAGCGAAGTCGCAGAACATATCCTTAATAGGACTAAACGGCCCACTAATCGACGGAAAGCTTTACTTGACGCACTCAGCTTCACCCTAAAGTTTCTAGTCTGTCCATTCTGTACCTTTAAGGATTATACCCAGCTTAGGACACATATTCGGGCTCACATACTTAAAGATCTCTAACTATAGTAGAGAAACTCTTCGTCGTAGGCTACCAGGCCATTAATGCACGAATATTCGCTATATTACCTTTGCTCTTTTATTGTTTTATCACCATTATGCCCCCTTACTACCTTCTACAAGCGAACACCTACTTATTCATGTATATAAACCTCGTTATCAGTTACTGTTTTATAATCAAGCCGCGTTTACATCTTATCTCACACGGCTTCACCCAAATATCAATATTTTCCTTTATTTAATCTCTTTCTCCTTATACTATCTCAGATTGAAACACCATAGTTTTTACTACTGGAGTATCTCATTTGAATAGTCTAGTCTAAATATTGCCTAGGGTGATAAGTCAGGATAAATGAATACAACTCAACCCAACTTAACTTAATCATATAGGTTAGGACGAAGGCAATAGTACAGGCACGGCTTATAGGAGTAACACCCACGATTTATAGTAGAGGCATCTTTTCCATGTTTGAGTTATAGATGCAATCCATAATCACAACATCGCTCCAGCGCTGTTAAAGGGCGAGAGTTCCCTTTTTAGCAAAAAAAAAAAAAAAAAAAAAAAAAAAAAAAAAAAAAGGTATAGGCCTAATCTAAAGGGTCCCACTGTATCTTAGATGTCCAGTTATATTTATCCTCTTCAAGCTCCTTCCCTATTCTTTGTATTGATGAGAGGTCGTCGAGGTGTAACTTCTTCATCTTTGTTGATAGTTAGTAGTATCAGAGCCACTGATCAGACAGTAGAGGTCTTCATGCAACAGCTGAGCACGGATGTGCCTTGGGCGACTAGCAACGCTAGGAGTGTCGACCTAAAGCTTTTGCTTAGGAGTCAACTTTCCGCGATTAGGGTGAGACATTGGAAACACGAATACCTTATGGGTATTCTAGGGGTCGGCAGGGGCTTCAATCTTCCATCTACTGTCGCTCAGCGCGTATCCGTGTTGTAGGGAGAAGGCCTTCAGGATATCTCTAGCGGCCTAGAGCTTGTCGTGGATGGTCTCTAGGTGTACGTCGAGATCTATGGCGGCGTAGGTGGCGTAGGTAGCCGCGAAGAAGTGTTAAGGTGTTGTGCGAAGACGCGTCGCGAAGTCGTGAAATCCCGAAGGTAACTTTCTATCGAGCCTTACCGAATTAGGCATCCGGTAGTTAAGGGGAGTGTCCCTAGTAAGCGCCCCGCGACATTAGGATGACAGCGCTGCTGATACTGCTAACTCTGATAGCGAGGACGCTCCCACTCCTCCTACCACCCCCAAGAAGCGTGCCAGGAAGGCGCTGGTCAAGAATGAGAAGAAGGACGCCAACACTACTGCCAACACCAACGGCGAGGCCACCACCAACGACAACGATAACGAGAACGAGAAGGGATCAAAAGCCTCCGCCACACCTATTTCTCCCTATCACCCCCAAGAAAAAGCGTACGCCTAAGCCCGAAAAGGAGGCCGGCACTACCCATCGCTGCTGCTAATGGAGACGTCATAATCCCCCCGCGCCTTAAGCGGCAAGTCCTGTAATAGGCGCTCCAGTCGCTCCAGGTACTTAGCCGCCTACACGGCCGGCTGGCCCTTTTCTTCATGTTTATTAGCGGCAGTCATCTCGGTCTTAATGCTTATCGCGACGGGTTTGCGGCGTAACGTGTCGTGGGCGGTGTCGTTGATTGTACGGGATGCGGTGGCAGGATGGCGGCGGACTTCGGTGTGGAGGAGGGCGTCGAGGCGGAGGGAAAGATAATAGCTGGGATCGAGGAGGACGGCGTAATTAACTATTTTGACTTCGACGAGGGTGCCGAGGTAGTCGCGCGGAATGAGATCTTTGGGGTAGATACGCGCGAGGGTGCTAGGTACTGTCAGTATGATGGACGGGGTCGGGGAAGGGGGGCTAACATAGCCTGCCATGTGATGGTCTCATGGTCGCGTAGGGTAATGTTTAGAACCTGCGCGTAGACTCTATTATTCCAGTTCGGCTCAGTAAACTTCGCGCTCTTATATTTGAGCGATATCTTCCGGGGGTCCTTGACATCGACTAGTTCGCGCTAGACTTCGAAGAGCGGGCGCGGGTTGGGTGTGTCGACGAAGTGAAAGCCACGGATTGTGGGTCGCTCGTTGAGGAGGTATTCCTGGATCGCTGGCTGGAGGTAATCAGCGATTGTTCACCTATACTGAAACAATGCTCACCTGGACCTCAAGCGGTATTACGCCCTAGGAGTGATCAAACTCATCCAGCGTCCGGCACTGTCGCCCGACTGTGTCCAGCTCACACTCAGCATCGCTTAGCTCCAAGTGTTTAACGCCCTTGTCGTACGTATCTGAGATGCACTTGACGGGGCTGCCCGACTGCTTGGTCATGTTGGTTGAAGTTTCCGACTGTGACTAAGTGTGTCCGCGGCTTCGACTTTTTGGATTGGTTGGCCGAGGAGGGGGCAGGCGAGGAATGTAAGACGGGATAGCTGGAGATGCATTTGCGCTCAGTAGATTTGAGTGTTTGGTCGGGGTCGAGGCCGAGGCCGGTGTCTATGTCGGCCATTAAGCGGCGGCGCTTCACGCGGCGCGGCTGCAACCGCGAATGCGGAGGGCGGAGCCGAGGACCAGTAGCGGCGCTCCAGAGAGTGTATCTGGGGAAGTAGCGGCTAGGATTATTTGGTTCAACCAAACCTCGACGAAGGTGTTGGATGGCATTGCAACAAGAGGGAGCAGGTGGGTGTTTGAGGGGCGGGCATGGTTAATTGATTGTTTGTCGCACAAGCACAAGCAGGACCGCTAAGCGGCGAAGGCAGGCAGGCGGGGGTTCGCTGATCCCGAATCTCAGCCGCGTGCGTCAAACGCCAGGCAGCGTACTCCCTACAAATCGTGCGCATCGAAACCCAACGCATCGCCCACTCTCGGCCTGAGAACGCCCAAACAAGCTCACA
>NW_022983634.1:0-22618 GCF_010093885.1 Aplosporella prunicola CBS 121167 | reverse complement strand
TAACAACTAACCGTAGGGTTGAAGCTGTGCGTTGTTAGAGTGATACTGGCTGACAGTTACCAATAACGCAACATTGGAGACAACGGCGAAAATGTTTTCTCCGGCTTTGAAATGCCAGATGATAAATATGTCCACCCAATTGGGAGGTGAACCTTATACATATAACACTTCTCACGGACTAGAGACTGAATTGGCTAAGGACACTCTATTGATTGCAAATCTCAGTAGCAGTTCGGAGCTAAATTGTGCTACGGACTTGGTACTTGAGTATCCTGGATATGGAGAATTCGGTGTTCAAGGCGTCCTGAACATCACCACTTGTGACAAAGACGCAAACGATATCCGCCTTGTTTCTACACTTGTACTCCCTGTCAACACTACAGGACCAGAAGACTCCGAGGAATCATACAACATCACGACATTAGGCTTACTGTGTTCGCCTTCCTTTACCATACATGATGCTCTGATTCAAGTAAAATGGCTCTCTGGCGAAGTTCTCCGATATACAGGAACTCCATCTACTCCGGATCCGGTTGATGTACAAATTTCCACTGATGCCATCTACGCCTACCTTAATAATCCTATGGATGATCGGAGCCAAGATGCGTTTTTACTCGCCGGCGACACGGGCGAGCAACCCCCTGAAGTCAATAGGACAAAAACGGCTGTGAGATACTATTCATTGGTCGGCTCCGATCCTTTCACTGCCTCCTTATTGAGTGATCACGCCAATTTGGATACTGAGATATATCTGACAAACCCACAACTCTTTCAAACCTCTGTGGAGCGTCTCGCGAGTAGGATATTAGCGCAAGTGGTAAATATCCTTTCTCGTGAGAGCGTTTCCAATGATATTGTTGGAATATATAGGTCACTCAAACCTGTGCATCAAATGCGCGGGCCCGCCTTTTGGTTTAACAGATATTAATGGAAGCGTACGGATAGTCGGACCAAAGATGTTTCTCCGCCAATCATCACTGTGGGCACTCGAGGCTTGTTTAGTACTCGTATCAATTGCTTCTATCCTACAAAAAACGATCTTTAGGCCAAAGTCTACAATAAGAGAAGATCCAGGCTCAATCGCATCAATAGCTTTGGTCTTAGCTAACTCACCCAAACTCGTCGAAAGGGTTTTCACACAGCAAGCTTTGACAGCCGAAAAATAAATGCAAAATACCATCACAACCCAGACGTGGAGGCTGCGTTTCGATGGACGTAGCTCCGTATACCTGCAATCGAAAAATGCTTACGAAGAAACTTCAAGCAGAATGCCATCAGGCAATAGTACCAACAGAGGTTTTAGGCCTATACCACTTCGGTTATGGGCGAAATGGGGAGTTATCGCAGCCATTCTCGGTATTATGACAGCCCTGCTTGTTCTTATAAACCGGACGAATTCCCATCATGGCATATGCTCCAATACAAAATCAGCTTCATAAGCCTTCGCATTTGCTCCAACCATCATTCTTCTCCTTCTGGGCTATGCTTGTTCTGGAATATATGGGGCTGTAAGAACACTTTCACTATACAAGAGCCTTTGGAAATGGCCCTCACGCGGAAAACGACCACTTCTGTTCAACCTTCGCGACGCTCCCAGCATTTTTATCCCAGTCCGGACTGTAAGAGACGGCTTAGGGTTCGCCGCCTTTGCTTGCTCGGTCGCCATCCTTATGATTCCTGGGATCAAAATTATCGCCGCTGGTCTATATGGTATCAGACCCATCCAAGCAACATACAACATACAGACTCTAGTAGACTCTAGTCTCGTTGAGGGACTAGAGGACATACTTGCCCAACGGGCTAGATATGGGTCGTCACAAAAACACGATCCGATGGTCTACAGTGCCTCCCAGTATACGGGATGGACTATGAATCCCGAATTTAATATCCCTACACGGGCGGGCATTATCTCCAATATGGTACTCAGCAACATTACTAACGTTGAGGGCTTGAAAAAATCCGCTACAAACATTTCAGCTGCCGAAATCAATCTAAACATTCCTGCGATTTCGGTTGGTGTCACATGCAAAATCCTTCCGTTGGGTGTTGCGGCCAGGTACCATAAGTGCACATCCGGAGAAGCCTTCGAATTTTCCTTTCATTGCCTCCATCACGACTGCGATGTGGGTCTGGCTTGGGACGACCTTTCTGCTGAATCTGGATCAGAGTCATGCAGCTATCGAGAATTTAAAAGATTCAAGGGTTCGACAAATCACGATCGGAAACAAAGCTACAAGATTGTTCTAGCTGACTTCCAAAACATCGAAGGACCAGTTGGAAACACAATATATATCGACGATATATTTGGGAGTTTTGTTGAGCCATATATGTTCAACGTCTTCCTACCAACTGCTAGATCCGTAAGTTGCTGTAGCAACCTTACAAGAATTACAGTAGACACGACGTTTTCACGGAAAAGCAACGCGGATGTTTCTTCATGGAACCCCATTAGGGTTAATACATCAACTATTCGACGCGGGAGCCAATACATTAACTCAAGTTCGATAGCTCCAGCGGCAGCGTATTATAATGGTTTCCCAATAAACCTATTGGACCAAACAGCCTCCGCTTCTGGTAAGATCAGTAGCTCAACACTATGGCCATCACGCAGTAGCGGCACTTCCTTCTTCGAGCTTCTCGCTGGATATGCAGAGTACAAACTCGGCAATCTCACAGCTATTCTAGACCTGGACACATTCATTGCCGCATCAGAAGCCGTCTACACCTCATACGTCACCAACATGCTCACTGAACTCCGTCCGCTCGCTTCGAATGCATCAAGGGCCCCGCCGCAGACATTTTCCGGCACCATAACCTACCCAGAGGCTAGAATCATCCAGAATCTAACACCTACAATCGTACTAGAGTGTTTGCTTGGGATGATGCTGCTGTTTCTTTTATGGGTATCTTTACGGTTTCCAAATGACGCTATCCTTCCGAAGAACCCTGGATCTATTGCTGCGACAGCCTCACTCTTGGCCAACAGTGGGCTTGTGGAAAGGTTGAGGAAAGAGAAAATTACCAGTACACGGGACACGGATCTCTGGAGCCAGAAAGCAGCGCTGGGATGGTGGCCGGTGACGAATCCTCTTCCTAAGCTGGAGGATGTTTCAGGAGACCAGCAATCATTCAGTGATAGAATGGATAGCATTGCGCATGGCAATGGACAAAATGGACACGAGAACAGCACACGAAATGATACTGAGGGTAGTGATGAAGGAGACAGACGAGCTGAAAACCAAGCACTGGACGATAATAATCGCGGCAACGATCACGAACAGGAAGACAACCTCAGGCTAAATGACACAATCTATCCGGTTGAAGGGGGAGAAGGCGAAAATTTAAGTAGACGTGGATCCGCAGACAACGGCCCTACCGAAAATGAGCCCGCAAAAAACCAACCTACCGACAATGAACCTACCAACATCGAATCTACCGACAATGCAGTCATTGACGTTGAACTCAACAACAACAGTGGGCCCAACGACAATGCGTCTACCTCCAATCGGAACAGTGAGGGAGAAACAGACAGACGCCATGACAGCGACCCCAACAACACCTAAAGCAAGCAAGCACAAGATGCCATGCCATACAAAGGCAAATTCAGATGGGGAATCGACATTGGAGACGGAGTTTTGAAGAGAAGCTGGAAGCAACCACCGGAGGATGGCGATGTGTAAAACATCCTTGATTTCCAAGAAAACAGTGAGTTTAAGAGTTATACAATCGTACAAACAGCCACTTACAAAGCAACTGACCGCATATCTAGATAGTGCTAAGTAGTGGCCTTATCCATTTCTTTTGTGTTTGATGATTTATTCTGTCATTTTCGAGAAGTTCGCAGGAAGACGTTCGCTTGCGGAGGTGTCAAATCTAGTTGCTATTTCACAAACATCTATGGTTATACCGTGCACATTTCTTTGCTTGAGTACGCTGAAAACTTTGAAGCAATGATTGTTTAAAAGTTGTGGTAGCACCATTCTAATCACGAAACGTTCTATTCACCGCCTTTAAACATGGCCTCCGCCACAGACCCACGACCAAAACCCAGCGCCGCGGCAAGCACTACCTGCAAACAGCGAAACACATAATGCATACAACCATTATCGTTTTCATATTACGTACAACTTCTTCACCTTTATTCGTTTAGTGCGCAGCTGCACAGTGCGGTCGGACAGGCAAGCAAGAGAAAAAATAAGGAGAAAGCTCCGGGTCGGTTCTATGAGCCCGATGACAGTCCTGCGGGTCGGTTGTGCCGAGTGAGCTTGGTACATGATGGATACGCTTTTGATAGGTCTGCAACGCAATTTGGGGGCAAGTTACGCGTGGTTCGTGACTGTGTAGTACGTAAGATTCTTTCAATAGCGGAATTCTTGGGTACTAAGACAATGTGGATAGCATTGTAAAAGCATTGATTGAATAGAGCTGGCAGACAAAGAGAACCAGAATCACGGGAGCAGCGCATTTTGTTTCAACTGCTTCCACAAAATGTCATTTAGAAGAGTGAAGAGCATGAAGCTATCCAGCTGGAGCATTGCATTGCAGTTTTTGTAGCCAATTTGCTGTCCCCAGAAGAACCGATCGTATGAAACCTCAACTTTTGTGGATAATCGTAAGGGTTTTCCCACACGAAACAACTTTCCTCGTCGTTCCTTTCAGTCCAGTTGTTCCCTCAAAGGAGTTCTTTTCTCTGGCGCTCGATATGAGTCCATTGCGCATCTGTAACCGCAGAAGTTCTCATGATACCAACTTGTTCTAACGAGAGCTTCAGTTGCTTTTGGAGATCGCATGATTTGTGAAAGCTGGCTAGAGATAGTGGAAGTGAGAGTATTTCCAGAGAGAGCAACGTTGTCGACAGGGAACTGACGCTCATGTCTACCTCAGAAACCTGTTTACGACAAGGCCAGAGTCCAAACTTTTGAAGTTGAAGAGTTAAAGAGCCAAACGTTATAGCGTCGCATTGATTTTGGTTAGTCCTGTCTTTGCATATGGTCCAGCCTTCCCTTGACGCAACGATGAAGTTGTCTACGTGTCTGTAGATAGTTTCGAGAAGGCGATGGATCATCTCCCTGCGAGCATCTAGTATGCTGTCTGGAATCTATGTTAACTTACTGCACTACTCGTGATGTACTTCTCGTTAAAACATGTGACCAACCTGTGACACCGGGGGGTAACTTGTCGACTCCGCAGGCGACCGAAGCAAGGACAACGCCAGACGATGTGAAGCAGTTGCGATGACTGTCTACTTCCACATCGCGGAAAAGGCGCGTCAAAATACGTTCAAATTGCTCCAAGTTGCCGTATTCCCATGCGATCCAAAGCCATTCTTCGTGCCCACTAAAATGGATCAAGTGTTCCAGGTCATCCATCCATTTCTTGATCCATGGGCGGATGCACTTGGTTGCGCCATATTTGTCGGTCAGTATAGCAAGATGGACGAGCAGCTTGAAGTCTATCTTTGTAGGGACTTCGGTGAATCTGAGATGGGCAATGTTTAGAAGTAAGGCCAAGGCTTCGGGGTTATCTTCTGGAAGATCGATTTCTCTGATTCCCGTGGCTGATACTTGGGCTTCCTTGAAATGACCTCCTGGGCCGCACAACTTCATCCAGAAGGGAGAAATCAGGGACACGACCACGGAAGATACAACGAAGTTCCTCTTTCCGTCGAGAAGAATGAGCTTGATGTCGCCGAACGGGTGAAAGTAGACAGTTTCAGGCGTTCCATCGGTCGAGTCGGAGCCGGGAGGCTCTGTGCCGTCCAAAGACGCGCTGTCGTCCATTTTGGTGGCCCTGCGAGTGAAGTTGACAGAATTGTAGAGGTTTTGGTCTGTGGCTGCGTCGCTGGAGAAGACACCTAAGCGCCCGTCAACGGGCCGTGCGCCCGCACGCTAGTACTGTTTTGGAGCGTTGTGAAAGAAGGAAGGCGCGTCGGAAGCCTCGACAGCTCCTTAGCACCGCACCGAAGCTCCGACATGTCTCGCATACCACCGTGAAAACACCGCACAGAAGTGGACAAAGAGAGGTGTGCAAGATCGCGTTAGCAACAAAGCGAGCATTGTTTGACTCCAAAGGCCTCCCACACAGACAAGACATCACCTGAATCCGCATCACCACCATCACCACCACTACCACCGCCAGCAACCATTTGCTAAGCAATTAATCACATTCTCACTGTCACCCAAGCCACAGCGCTAGTGCTTTCGAGCTACAAGCCCGCCAACTGCGAGCCTTTCCATTCACTCATCAACACCAAAAACCCTCCCGTACAGCGAACCCGCCTCGCTCAGCCCACAAAGCCACCACTACGGTCTCCAGACGATCACGTTCCAGATTTTCAAAGCAGCAAAAACTAGCAAAATACTGTACAACAGGCAAGAGCAATCAGTGATAGTATCCAAGCCCAACAACAAACGCCATCCTCTCACCCTCAACCCCATCCACGCACAGCCACTCTCCGTGCCTCAACATCATTTCCGCAGCAACAACCGCATCAACATCCCCACTATCTCAACCGCCCTCTCGACAGATACCGCGCGCCCCACACCCACACCTAGCTCCAAAGCCAGCCCCAAAGCCAAACCCATTCGCTTCAAACCCCCCACCACAACCACCATCTCCGCCATCCCACCCGCCACATTCATGCTGGAGCCCAGACGCCAGAACGCCGACAGCTGCGCCCCGCACTGCACCGCACACCACAGACAACGCAAAGCATCGTAGGTAGCCTACCAGACACACGGGCTAGGACCAAGCTGGAGTAGGATGCCGAGGCAAAACCGGGTAAGATAGGAGAGGTAAGATACGAGAGAGAAGAAAAAGCCATGACGACCAGATTCGAACTTCCGGATCAATTCATGCAGCAGCGCATACACAATGGCCATAACCCGCTAAGCTGACAAAACAACAACAATACATCGCTCCAGCACAGTAACGCGCCCTCCTAAACAGCAAAAACACTAACGTCGTCAAACCACGCACTCTTCACATCCCCGATATCAGTGTGGAAGCAGTTTAGCCCCAGAATCAAGCTATGGTCGCCCTCCTGAGCCGTCCACGTCTCATCGAAGCTATACCAGCCAGGCATATCATTGCCATTGTCACCCCAGATGCTGCCGCTCTGGCTCGACCCCGACAGCGAGCACAGCTCGCCCTGCTGCACGCTGAACGACATGCTGATGACGTACGTCTGGCCCGCCACAAACGCCACTTCCTGGCTTATCGTCCCGCCGCCGTACCCCATGTTGGCCCCGTTGTTGTACGTGATTTGCAGCGCGCTGTTGCCGCTGTTGGAATTGCTGGCTGCTGCGTTGCTGTAGCTTGAGCCCCTTTCGGGCGAAATAGACCAGGGCGAGAGGCCATCTTCGAAGCCGGGGTTTTTGATGAGGTTGGTGGGCGTGGGAGTCGCTGTGGTGGTAGCGGCGGTGGGTGTCTCCGTGCTGGGAGTCTCCGTGGACGTTGTCTCCGCGGTCGCTGTTTCTGTTGCGGGGGCCTCGGAGGTGATCGGAACTTCCGTGGTCGTTTCCGTCGCGGAAGCCTCCGAGGTAGTGGGCGCCTCCGTAGTGCTGACGATGGTAGACGTCTCCAGAGCCGTCGGTGTCTCAGTCGCAGACACGTCAGTAGTGCTGGAAGCCTCCGTCGTAGAAGCATCAGTCGTCAAAACATCAGTTGAAATAGCCGTCTCCGAAGCCGATGATTCTGTCGTAGTAGCCGCAATGGTAGCGGTAGTACCAGTTAAGGAAGTGGTTTCCATCGCTAAGGCATCAGCCTCGGAAACACCAGCGGATGTGGATGTCTCGGTAGCCGAGGTTGCAGTTGAAGAAGCATCAGTGACAGCTGAGGTTCCCGTAGCATAGGCATCGCTGGTGCTAGGCGATCCCGTGGTCGAAATCCCGGTCGTGGAAGCGCCGGTAGATGTGGCTGTTCCAGAAGTAGAAACACCAGTAGCAGATGCACTGGTGGTGGTGGTGGAAACGTCCGCAGCAGTGGAAACATCGACAGCAGTGGAAGCAGAGGAAGTCGAACCACTCGCCTCCGAAACCGCATCAGACGTCACGGCCACGCTAGTCGGCTTAGCAGTGAGCGTAACAGTGGTATACGGCAACGTGACAGTAGTAGTGACGTCCTTAGCTGGCAAAGTGACGACGGACGTCTGCGCGGGAAGAGTGACAGTCCTTGTCTGGCCATCTTGAGTCACCGTCTGCGTCTTTGCTTCCTGGACGATGGTTTTGGTGGACGTAGCCGGCAGAGTGACGACAGTCGTCTGCGCGGGAAGAGTAATCGTCGTGGTTTGGCCGTTCTGCATGATTGTCTTCGTTTGGGCGTCCTGGACGACGGTCTGGACTTGTGCACCGCGAGCGACGGTTTGAGTCCGGCCACCCTGAACAACTGTCTGCGTTTGGCCGTTCAGAGTTACCGTCCTGGTCTGGCCGCCCTGAACAACAGTTTGGGCCTGCTCGCCATGACCTGCAGTCTGCGCCGCCACGCCCTGGACAGCCGTCACAGTGATTGTCCTCACCTCCGCAGGCAAAGTCACTGTGCTCCTCGCCGCCTGCACAGTAACCGTCTCAGGCGGCGCAACCTGCGCCGGCACAGTCACCGTACGCACCTCGCCCGGCAGCGTCACAGTCGTGGGCGCCGCCTGACCAGACAGCGTCAATGTGACAGGCTGAGCCGGAAGCGTCAGCGTCTGCGTCTGGACCGCGGGCGGAATACGAATGGTCGAGGTGCTGGTGCGGAGGTCCGTGAAGGTGCTGGTCTGGACGATGGTCTCCTTAAATGCTGTCGTCACAGTCAAGGTCCTGTGCTGTGTCAGTCCATCATCTCGACGGACTTGTGCAGAGGACGACTTACTCGGCGGTGGGGCATTGCGCTTGAGCGAGCGGGCCGGGAAGCGCAGACGCGGTGGCCGCGTAGAGCCCGACTGCCCCGATGAGTGCAGATTTCATCTTGCGCGCGGAATGAGGGTGTGCAAAGGAGTGAGATGGGATTTGGGAAGTGCCCGTGTAGCGGAAGTATCCGTTGGCGCAGATGTAGAAACGGGAACAGAACGACGAGCAGGCAACGAGCGACAACTGTAGACTAAATGGACATAGGAAGAAGAGAAGACAATTATGTAGTATAGGACTTCTCATTTGCGTGCCTCCTTAAGGCATGATTCCGGAGCTAAATCCCTTATGGCGTCAACTAATGTTGTGGCTGCATTAGTTTGCGGCTGAAAATCCGTGCACCACGTGCAAGTCGTAGTCAAGATTGTGCTAAAACCCGGACTTGGCCGACACGATGGACCCAGGTGGAAATGAAGATTGCGAAGCCACCTGCGGAAGCATCTGGACTCTCCGGATCTGCTCCCAGATCAAGATTGATTTAGCACACCGTCGCCGAGACTCGCTTGCTCTTCAACCGCTACTCTTTCTCCAATCCACAAAAACACGATCGTCCAATCCACGCCCATCGCATCCCTCAACTCTATCCCAAGGCCCAGCAATGTCTGTACGCGTTGGACAGTCGCAGAAAGGTCCCCAGTGTTCTCGGACATGCCGACTGCTCACGCGACAGGACAAACAGCTTTGGCGCGTGGAGCGGGCGCGCCAAGGTTGCGCGTGGTTGAAATGGATGCGCGCATCTCGTCGATGCCGGTGCAGCTTCGATGGCAATGAAAGGCCTGTGGCGATGTGGAGGACAAGAGCGCGACCGTGAAGCGTGAAGAAGGACGGAGATGCAAAACGAGACGCGCCGTGACGCGTCAAAACACGCACCAGCCGTTGCCCCGCACGCGACCGCACGCGACCGCACCGCCACATCACATCACATCACGACCTGCAACGTAACCTACCGCAGACACCTTACTTTCATCTGTCCCTTAGCGCCATTGTCTCGAGCGCCGCAAGTAGGCGCAGCAGCAACGACCCAGCAAGCCCACACAATCACTGCGCTGCGCTGCGCTGCTCGTTACGCACACAGGGCGGTCACACAGGCACGAGCATGCCCGTACGCCGTAGAAGCACAAGGCGCCAGATTATTGCGGATGAGAGCCACACAGGTAAGCGCTGGTCAGGCAGGTTGATCGGCAGAGATTGTAGGAGTAGGTAGTGCGCGCGTAGTGCAGGGTAGCCGTAGAACTTTGTCACGAGAACTGAGCAGGAGAGTTGGCTGGCTTTGGTTTGGTTTCTCCGCTCTGGCAGCTGAGCCTCTTCATCAAAGCACCCCGCCTCCACAGGAAAAATCTCATGCCGCGCCCTCACCTCTTCCGCATCAGGTCCTCGACCATCATCTCACGCAGCCCAAGCGCCTAGGCCCCGACAAACTCCCAGCCATCCTCCAACGTCATACCTGCGAAATCATGCATAAGCGACGCGCTAGTAGGCGATGATTGCGGAGCCTCATATGGGTCTTCAATTGGGGGGACAAACGACGGAGTCACGTGAGGGAGTGGATTTGTGGGCGAATGTGACCGGACTGGGGGGCGTAAGGTAGTTGCCTAGGTAGGTGTGTAGGCCGGGAAAGCAGGAGCGGCTATGGTGACTTCGCAAGGGTGTGGTGTGGTTTGCGTGGAGTGGTTAGGCACACGGCGCTCCGATATATACGTTGTCGCAGCTGTGTCTACATAAAGTAGGTCACCAAGCAGCGAGTTCAATCATCCGCAGACGGTGGCCGTTGGCGGGACGGGACTTGGGCGAGCCGTCGAGCCGAACCGAAACGCGGGGGAAACGTAGGTAGTGCGGGGAAACGGGAAGGGCGCGTCCTCTGTGTCTGACACACCACGACACTATGACACCACCACCACCATGCGCGTCGGGCCCTCTGCTCTCTCTCTCTCTCTCTTTCTCTTCGGCAGGCGCGTCGATTTGCTGCTTTACCTCAGTGCGGCCGACGGTTGTGGCATAGGGCTGCGGATCGCGGCGGCGTGGTCAGCGTGCTCGCAAGCGTTGCTGGTCGCAAGTCCTTCCTCGCAAGCCCTGCCCCTCGCAAGCTCGCGGCTCGCTAGCGCTGATGTCAGAGGCGAGGTGAGGTGAGGTGTGCTGAGCCGCTTCCGCGCGGCCAACTCTACGTGCCCGTGTAAGGCTGTCCAATGCGCATGCGACGGTGCCTATGTAAATGAGAACAAGCCATCGACGTCAGCGCGCGCGATGAGGATTACATCCTGGGGTACTTGGGTGAGGAGGGGTGAGGTGAAGTTTTAACGGCCTGCCCTCCACCACTGCCTCCCCCAATTTCCCGTACCGAACTTATACCCAGCAGACACAATGCACCCCCATCTCTCCCTCCCCAGCACCCTCCTCCTCCTCCTCCTCCACGCCCTCGTCGCCCTCCCAGCCCTCGCAAAAAACACCACCACAACAACAACCACAACAACAACAACCACCACAACCGCAAAAGCACTAACCTGGGGTCTCTGTCCCCCCGAAATAACCAGCGCCCTGCCAATCCAATGTGCCGACCTGACCGTCTCCCTCGACTACACCGCCCCAAACAACACGCAAACCCTCACGCTGAACCTGCTCAAAGTCCCCGCCCTGAAAGACACGCCCGCGCGGCGGAGCGTGCTCGTGAACCTCGGGGGCCCAGGCGCATTCGGGCGGGTTGAGTTGGCGAGGATGGCGGAGCAGCTGATGGCGTGAGTACCTAGACAAACCTACACAAACACAAACTCAGGCGCAAGACCTGCCCGCCTGCCTGCCTGCCTGCCTGACTGAGTGGGACTAATTCCGACTCTCCATGCTCACAGCACCTCGGGCGGCTACCACGACCTCGTGATCCACGACCCGCGCGGCACAGCCAGCACGCTCCCCTTCTCCTGCTACGCGAACAGCACTGCCTACGCAGCCGCGCAAGCGCGACATCCGGCGCCTGCGGCCAACGCGTCTGACACGGCGCTAGGCACGGCGTGGGCGACGGCGCGGCTGGCCGTGGAAGCGTGCAAGGCGGATGCTGAGGCCGTGGAATGGGGGAGCCATATCGGGACGGCAGCTACGGCGCGGGATTTGCTGAGCGTCGTGGACGCGCTGGGCGAGGACGGGTTGCTGAGGTATTGGGGCTACAGTTATGGGACGGCGCTGGGCGCGACGGCGGTCGCGATGTTTCCGGAACGTGTGGAGCGGGTCGTGCTGGATGGCGCGATGGATGTGCTGCAGTACTGGGGCGGGCAGTGCGTGTTTTCTTCCTCCTACCTACCTTTCTTTCCCTCTTCGCTACCTCCAGCCAGCAAGCTAACGCCCGCAGCGACACGAACATGTACACCAACACCGACGGCGTATACCACACCTTCCTCTCGGGGTGCCTCGACGCCGGGCCGGCCAAATGCGCCCTCGCAGCGCACGCATCCACGCGCACCGCGCTCGAAACCGCCATCGACGCGCTGCTGGAAAGTGTCAAGACGGCGCCGGTGCCGTATCCCGAGATGGACGTCCTGGTCGACTACACGGCCCTGCGCAACTACCTCCTGCTCGCGCTGTACATACCGCCGGCGTGGGGCGAGCTGGGCGGCGTGCTGGGCGCGCTGCTGAGCTACACCGATGCGGCGGCCTCCTCTACTAACGCCACGGCGTCCAACGCCTCTATTCCCCTCGCGCCCGGCATTCTCGCCCCCATCTTCAACGGCCCCTCCAACCTAGCCGTAACACAGAACGCCGAAGCACGGTACGCGATCAAAGGGTCCGACACCGTTGCGCGGAACCCGTCTTTCCAATCTTTCCTCCCCGTCCTCGCGGACCTCAAGCGCAAGAGCAAGGTCGCGTGGGACGCGACGCAGGCGGCGTACTTTGAGATGCTGGTCGCGCTGTGGCCGTTTGCGGCAAGGGAGCGGTATGAAGGGGATTTTAGAGTTGCCCCGCGGAAGGGGGTGTTGGTGGTGAGTTTGCGGACGGATGTGGTTACACCGTTGGCTGCGGCGGAGGAGGTGGTGCGGAGGTTTGAGGGGGCGAGGTTGGTTGTTGTTGAGGGTGTGGGGGTAGGTTGAGCTCTTTCTCTTTTCTTTATGGACTTTTTGTGTTGTTTGGTTGGTTTTTCGGGGACGTTGTTGTTGTGCGGCTTGCTTTAAGGACTTCGCTAACGACTGATGTTTTTCCCGACACAGCACACGACGCTGACGCAGCCGTCGCGCTGCGCCGCCGAGGCCGTGACGAAGTATTTCCTGGACGGGACGCTGCCGGATGAGGGGACGACGTGTAACGCTGATGTGCCGTTGTTCTCGAACTTGACGTGGCGGGATGTGCTGGGTTGAGATGGGCCGGCGGGGGTGGGGGAGCGGGAGGCGAGGGGGGGGGTTGTGGGTAGGGCGTGAGTAATGAGTGGGTGAGGGAGGAATACCAAAAGAACTGGGGAAGAGCGGGCGCGAGGTATGATTAAAAGGCATGGGTCCCCTGTGTATCTACATACGCGCAGTAAGTATACCTACCCGCTGCTGTTCTCGCAGGTATCTGGCTGCGTGAACGTCAAGCCTTCCGCGCGGGTGGACGGAAACGCTGCCTGCCTTTAATGCGTGCCAGTGCCACCGTGCGCGAAGAAGGTTAAGTTTCTGCTCTGCTTTGCTTGTGTTGCTAAGCGGCCCTAAGGGTGTTGATACGTAGGTTGCTTGCGAACCATAACATAACAACGCTACTAACCAATGTCCTATCCTGTTCTGTGCTGGTCTTCTGGCTCGTCGTGCTCAGACTCGCTGGAGGCGTTTGGTGTGCGCGCTGGTGATTTTGGCTTTGCTGGGTGGGCGAGGGATGCCATGCTTGGGAGCTGTGTTGCGTTGTGTTGTGGCCGGCGGGCTGGCTGGCAGCTAGGGCGGGATAGAATAGATATAGAGTTGGGTTTTGGGTTGGAATTTTGGGGGGGGAGGGGCGTGTGTTGCTGTTTGCTGTTCGTGTATTGTAGGTTTGCGCTATGCTTCCGCTCTGTTTATATATGGGCGGATATACCTAGGTTTTGGGGGTGTGCTTGAAGAGGCGATGCTAATTGGGAATTGGGAGTTCGTTGCTTTGGTTTGGTTTACTGTGGGTTGAAATGGCTAGATGTCGCGCTCTAGGGCTTTCGAGAAGAGGGTAGGTTGGGAAGGGATGACTTAACCCCTGGGTATATTAAATTTGACACCGAGATCTAGGAACATTTGTATTCTGTCACTGCAACCAGTTACTTATATAAACACGCACACTTTCTTGTTGCTAGCAATAAAGCCATTTTAAAGCGAGTACATATTCATAAACAAGAACAGACAAGTACGAAATCAAGAATTAAAGGAGTGCCGTCACTGATACGCAGGTCATATTTCCAATTCTCACAGGAGGAACCGCATAGCGTAGGTAGTATATCGGCACGGCACGCCCGGGCCGAGACCAAGGGTCATGCGCCGATGAGCTTACGCATAATCCACCCCGGCTTTAAGATCGACGTCAGCACCGAGCGCCCTTATCAATTATACGAATCCTTTTTGATAGAACCGCCTAGCGCAATTGGGGATCTTCGGCTATGTCTTGCTCGTGTTGAGGTTGGCTTTAGTGTCACAAGCAGGTTTGATTAGAGTGAGCGCTGAGCCGGGCTTACCGGTGCCCGGCAGCATAGAGATTGCACGAGGTGTCCTACAGAGAGACACTAAGTCGAGATCCGAGCTTCAAAGTACTATTGCGGGGTAGCAAAACACCCATAAGACTCAAAAGCGGCTTAGCCTGTATGGCTAGTTATCCAAAACAGCGAGAAGCTCCGTGTGATGGCGTGCGCTAACCGGAAGCAGAAATCATTCTCGGCTAAAGTTGATAGAACTGACATCGTATGACCCCGCAGGCCTATTGTAACACTGATTAGCCGCGTCCCTGCGAGGCGTGCTTAGATAGGCATTTAAGGCCGCCTCATGTATGGTGATGACCATCCGTCACCGAAAATACGGATACGGGTACAACATCAACATGCTTACTACGCCCTCTTAATGATCTCATGGCGTGGTTGATGTGCTTATTACGCTCTTAATGAGATCATGGTGTGGCAGCCAGGAGCGATTTTACGAGCATGGGCCGATCGAAGGTTGAACTGCTCGGTGAAGTGAAGCCGAGCTTTTTGTCTATATAAAGAGCTGTGGGACGTGGGAAGAGCATCAACACACGCTCACCCACAAGCACCAACAAGACAAACAACCTCATCATGCAGTTCACGATCAACGCCATGACCGCGACAATGGTCGCTCTCCTCCTCCATGGAGCCGTCGCCGCCCCAGCCCTCGAAGCCAGAGGTATTTCCCCCGTCCCACCCCCAAGTCCCTCACTGACAAGCGCGCAGCCGTCCCCTCGCCCAACGGCCAATGCGGCGGGACGACGGGCTACACCTGCGTGGGCTCGACCTTCGGCTCCTGCTGCAGCTCCTCCGGCTACTGCGGCAACACCGAAGCCTACTGCGCGCTGAACCGCGGCTGCCAGATCGCCTTCGGAACCTGCACGCAGCCGTCGCCCAACGGAAACTGCGGCGCCGCAAGCGGCTTTACTTGCAAAGGCTCCAGCGCTGGAAACTGCTGCAGCAGTTACAACTACTGCGGCTCGTCCGATCTGTACTGTGGTGCGGGCTGCCAGCCGCTTTACGGTGACTGCAATGCTTGATTCAAGGCATTGGGTAGAGACTTGGTGTTGGCTATGATTGATGTCGTATGATAATGTAGCTAATTGGTACACTCCTTAATCTAATTGTCTTTTGTATGTTTGATGTGTTGGCGTTGTTGTACAGATCTTGCGTTGTGTCACCGTGCGAATGCTTGTCACTTCTACGGAGATTTTGTTTCTTGGAGAAGATGCGGGCATGAGCATACATGCGTCTGCATTTGAAAAAGTGAATAGGCTGCAAGTGTTTCTTAGCGTAGGCAAGCCAGACATCCAGACCCAAAGCACACGCTCAGAAAAAACAGCAGGGGTATAGGCGGTGAACAAGACATCGAGGACCTGAAACAACCAAAAGGAAACCTAATATAAAGGATGCTTCCTGCAAGTACAGGGTCTGTCGTGTAAGGACTTACTGACGTCGTGTTAAGCAGCCTTATGATCCGCGCTGAGGCGGCCCGAACCGCTGGAGCCTAGATCCACCTCCGGATCGACTGCGCATGCAGTGACGTCTTAATTCTATTTCGCACGCCATCCTTCTGCACCTCAGCCGCATTGTACCCGCGGCTTCGGGTCTCCGGCCGGTCGGAAAGCAACTTTTTATGTTTTTGCTGCGCTGCATAGGCAGGCTTTGTTTCATGTGCTGCAGAGGGACTGAGTATTTGTGATCAATCGGTTTGTGTTGAAGGGGAAGATGCCCATTCATCTCGTTTTTCTTTTGTTGTACTTTTATATCTATGCGTCCAAATTATGACAAGATGCAACATGTGCCCGAAGTGTCTTCTGCATATTTTAAAACTTGATGTCATCGGTGTTGTTTATGCACCGCGCTTTTTCACAATTAAGAAAGTCACACTTGCTAGCCAATCTTTGGTTACATTTTGTAATGTTTGCCAAAGCTTCTACGACACTACACGTATCTTTATTATCGAAATACTTTAGCAGATTTTACAGTATCTTCACCTATTTTCTAAGACTTAACTTTGCCCAGTTTACAGATCCCGAGAGTAGTTAGTATGTGTTGCAGGAAATAGGCAACGCCCGCAAATCAGACGCCTGATTGGCCCAATGAGACGTCTGTTTGGCCCAATCAGTACTTTGATTCGCGGGTGTTGCCTGTTTCCTGCAATAGTACGCCTTCCTTGAGTGAATAGATGCAAGTAGTGATGATTTGGGCAAAGGCAGCGGTAATTCTTGTGAAGTGTTTTGTACTCTCGACTTATCATTTTTGTAGTCACTTGAAAAGCTTGCACTTCCACTGCGTTTTCGTGTGCCAAGGTACAGTTAATTATGATTGGACGCTACCTCAGGATCCCAAGTGAGCATTTATCAGCTGAAAGCGGGGTAAGTAGTAATCTGACAGCCGACGGACGAGCTTACACCTTCATCAACATCGTCCTGCCCACCGCAATCCGCTTCGGTTTGCAACATCATTCCTTGTTTTTTGAATCCTTTGGGGATCTTCTGGCTGAGCAGAGCTACCGACTCGCAACCTTATATCCACTTGTATACCTTTAGTAGTGCTGTCTTCCTATTCTATCAAGATCCACCGCTACGATCCCAACGTTTGCGCAATTGCACGTAAAAATGGACACTCCACTCGATAAATCGACAATAGAAGATTTGGCGTCGACTGCCCAAGACTATTGTTTTTGCAAATCTATTTTCGATGCTTTTCCGAAGCATTCCGATAAACAGTGTCAATTGCTCGACTTCGCCTGGATGTTCCATGCACCATGTACGAATTGCTCCCCGGAAAAAGCATCGGACCAATGTTCGTTCTGCAGCCATCTTCGAATGGAGCACGTTTTGCGATGCATACTTCTTAATCCGAGGTACCAATCGAACTTTGGGAATATGGATATCGCTCTGGGAACCAGTGGAGAAGTACGCAAGCGCCGTCTCTGCCAATTCTGCAGAATGGCAACAGCTATAACAGATCGATTCCAAGACGAGGGAAAGGATGAGCATAGCTTGCTGGTTGCCAGTTTCTATCGAGCTGGCGATTCATTTTGTGCCCATGAGAATGACTTTACCTTCATCGTGCTTTACCTCCACGATCAGCATGGATACGGATGGAAACGGGTTGGTGCAATTGATGTCGTCCAAAGCGGACCCGAAGCGCAGCATTATGTGGAAAAATCTTTGGGTCTTTTGATTCCGGAGGAGCCGAACTGGACGACCTTCTCTCAATGGATAAATGAATGCACAAGCCACGGAGCTCAATGCTCTGTATCCGCCTTGGACCCCCAACCAACGGGCTTCAGACTCATTGATGTCGACAATTTCTGCGTTGTTCGGCCCCCACCTCTGTCTGAATATGCCGCCTTAAGCTATGTTTGGGGTAACACTACCTTTTTTCGAGCAACGCTTGAAAACATCAATACACTTGAAAGGAAAGACAGCCTTTTGAGTGTCGATCTCCCAGCCACTATCAAGGATGCCATGGTGGCCTGCCGTCGACTCGGAAAGAACTACCTATGGGTTGATGCACTTTGCATCGTACAAGATGATATGGAAATGTTGAACGCACAAATAAATCAGATGAACCTTATATACAGCCATCCCTCCTTCACGATCGTAGCATGTGAAGGAAGCGACGCAAAGTACGGTCTCCCGGGTCTCTCACGAAAACGTATGCCGGAGCTCAAGCTACCATGGGGCAACATTGAACTCATCGAACAACCACAGACACTGTATAATTCTCTTACATGGTCCATATGGAATTCCCGAGCATGGACATACCAAGAAGCTATTTTTTCGAAAAGATTACTCTTCTTCCGTAATACGTCTGCGGCCTTTGAATGTACCTCGTCCAAGGCGCTTAATGAAGCTGGGAAAGCAGGCGATGGGACCGGCCATGTCTTTGGTCGCCAACGTGATCTTGGATTTGACTTCTTCCGAGCTGTAAATGGCTACAGTTCTCGAGATATAAGTAATGACGAGGATGTCCTGCATGCTTTCAGTGGTATCATAAATTACCTCTATGGAGACCAACACATCTACGGGATGCCATTGCGGGAATTTGACGCTGCCGTGCTTTGGGTTGACTTCCAATGTATTCATGTACATCGAACCACTCAAGGCGAAGACATGTTTCCAACCTGGTCCTGGGCATCTCTACACGGTTCAAAGTATATTATCGATGATATTGATATTGGCGCAAGTCTTGCGTCCTGGGCTTTTGTACAAACCGATCTAGCCGGTAATCATGTTGTTGTCCCCATCCGCTCATTCCCAGAACAGTCAGAAAGGAGCTGGTCATTTCGAGAGAATGATGACGTCCAAAACCTCGCGTCATTAGGTGCGGCCATAGCCTGGAGGGAAGGCAGCTTTAAAAGAGACCCTCCGTCTTTGCTTTTGGATCGGAAAATCCCTTGGTCACAATTCAAATCATTCGTCTTATCCCGGTGGCCGACATACGAACAGTTCTGGCAAGAATCTCGAGGCGAAAATGCCTATGTGGAAGAGTTCTCAGCCGAAGATATCCAGCTTGCTTCATTTCCTAACCGTATCCTGGTATACACACAATCTGCAACGCTTTGGCTTGTTCCTTCCCGTGAAGATGATATTGAACCTACAAAAGTCTACATTCGAAATGCCAAAGGGAAGAAAATGGGGCGAGCAATACTTCAGGAAAACAACTACAAAGCCTTATTTCCATCTATGGGTTCCGATGAAGAAATACAAATGGAATTTATTGCTCTTTCGACTTCCATCATCGCATACGAATGGACCCCGGATCCAAGCTCTTGGCATGCGGATAAGGGCCTGCCAGACCCGAAAGATGAGGAGGCTGATGCAATGTATTTCCGAAATGACCAAGGAGAGCTGTTAATAAATAGAGAAGGCGCTCCAGAGCTTATCATGATGAACGTTATGATGGTCGAGCAAAGAAATGGGGTCTATCGGCGCTTAGCTTTGGGTATAGTTTCATTCAAGCTATGGATAGAGTCTTGTCCGGTATTGAAGTCGTTTGTTTTAGAGTAGCGGTAATTTTAGTACCTATGGTTGTCTTCTTCTTTGCCTTGTTGCGTTTGGGTATGAGTGTTTAACTTCAAAATCTCTGGTTGCTGCTCTATTAGATGTTCCGCTGGATAGATTTATATGAATACTATACTATTTTCTCTTGCTATGCGCAAATCAAGAAACATTTTTATAGAAGCCTCCCAAATCCGTAAGTTCGATACCTGGTACGCTACTACGACGGCGTTGTGCCTCTTAGCTCATAAGTACGTAAGAGAACAAGTGTTACTACCACATATGGTTAAAACATACGTACCAACTGTGTAGGAATGACGTTCAAGGTTTAGATTCCTGCTAATGCTGACGCCGCCCTATCTACATTCGGTAAGATCTCGTCGATCATATGTATGCAAATCAAACTAATAGTATCGTCCCCAAGTAGATAAGCCTCAATTTTGTAAAGGACTTAATATAATATATCGGCGCAAGGTCAGATGTAAGCACTATAGCCATATACACTTCTTTTCAAATTGACGAATGGTTCTTGTACGGCAGCCAAAGCCGCTAAAACTCTGTCCTTAAAATCGAAGTTTAGGGAAAGCTACACTTCCAGATCCAGAACAATCTAGTTCTAGCAGTACCACAGTTAGTAGAAAAGCTTCCGATGTGCTGTTTCGGATATAAAATGTCGTCGCAATCTATTCCTCACTATTAACTACTGCCATTTGACTTCCTTCAAACTTCAAACACTGCAATCTCATCAAACCCAAAAGCATCCCACAGGCATGAAATCGCACACAATAATCATATTCGCGCTTGCGCTTTCTATTAATGCACTACCCCACGAGCTTCGTCCCTGCTACAACCAGTAAAGTCCCATCAACTCCTAAGCACCTGTAGAAGATTTCTAACAATTGCGAACAGTGCTGATCCTCGAAACAACATCGGAAACTACTGTTACTGCGAGGACGACGGTATGATATTCCTGTTATCTCCTACTGCTCATTCCAGTTGACAGGTAATTGGGAAGGGCTTTGCTACGCCGATGGCCCTAATGGCACTGTCTGTAGTCCGCCGGGAGAGCTACTTCCTGCTTGTCCCACACCCGCTGAGACGACCAGTGTTCCGACTGCGACCACCATTGTTGAGAGTGTTGAGTGTTGACTGATTGGTACTAAAGCTGGAGAAGTAGTTTTTTGCAACAGATACAGCTTCCTGCCGCAGAAAATTTGTGTATATGCAAGTCAGGCAGTTAGCCGCCTCAAACTCTTAATACAAGTCGTTTTGTAATACTCTGGCCGCGTGCAGATGTTGCTCGTGCTGTGCTGAAACCTAAACACAAAGAAAACTACCGGATAGAACACAAAATGCTCCGTGGTTTCAGAGCCGCACCGCCTTCCAGTGGTAGATGTTCCATTACCAAAGAACCTCCGCAAAGCAAGTCTGTCCTCATCGGACATGCGGGATGCTTGTTCTTATGCCGCTGCACGTGGATATGAGAAAAAGACGGATACAGAACAAGAGATTGAGAGACAAAAAGAGGGAAAAGCAAAAAGAAGTAAGAACAAACCTTTCTCAGCATGATCTATACAGCTTCAACTTCGCTGCACCATCCCCACCAACAAACCCCCGCACTAACCGCATCCGACTAGCCGCATGCATAGCATGCGGACAACATCGAACGTTGGAACCGATGGGACGGCAAGCGTTGGAACGAACCGTCGGAGGGATGGTCCAGACGTCTGAACTTGTGCTTTTCTCCGCAAGCCGTATTCGGTTAGTGCTTAGGGATCCAACTTCGAACGTCTGGACATCTCGACAATTCGGACAGGCGTCAAAAATTGTCAATCAACCGCTGGTCGGCTGCGGAGGAGACAGACAAAAGACAGACGCGCACCCAGCCGGCCAACCTTTTCTCACACCGCGCTAGCCCCAAACGCCTAGCGCATATAGCCCAGCA
Source organism: Aplosporella prunicola CBS 121167 (assembly GCF_010093885.1). Lineage (NCBI taxonomy): Eukaryota > Fungi > Ascomycota > Dothideomycetes > Botryosphaeriales > Aplosporellaceae > Aplosporella > Aplosporella prunicola. Next base: position 1,132 of record NW_022983634.1, on the reverse strand, counting down.
TCGAACGTCGCGCGCAACGGGCGTCAAACATCGAGCGCCAGACGACGATTTTCTCGCGCAAGTGGACACGTCAGCTGCACACTGTCCGATCTTGTGCTGTTTGCGCTAGGCGGATACAGTTAGCGCTGTCTGACTGAACATTGGACGCCTGGGATTTGCTGTGCCTGCTCTGTTGAAGCGAAAGTCTGTCAAGTCGCTCGACACTCCGCCAACGTTCCGTACGTGATCCTACACCCCCAACGTGCCTTGAATAACCCGGAAAGGGGACAGGATGATTGCTGAGATATTCCGCAACGGATTTACAAGCTTAGACGATAAATCTAGCTCGAGTGGTATGCTATGCGGATGGTAATGTTCTTCGCCCGCGCACGGGTCTCTTGACAGACTTATGCTTCAACGGAGTAGGGGCCGTATTTTCCCACCCTGTCCATCTCTTGACCACATTTTGAAGTAAAGCAGTTCACTGTCGCGTCCGATGATGCCGTTACAGCCAGCAAAACACACAGACAGCCTTTCCCTTGTCTTTTTCCATTATCAGCGAGGTTACGCTCCCACGCAACACCGTAGGCTTCAGCCGGGAACAGGTTCGGGAGGAGGTACGGATCCATAGCTCTGGAATACACGGTACAGAGAAGGCCTCAAACACTGCTAGGAGTACACGTAGATACTGATGGAAATGCGCTTCAACGCTGTGTGTTTTCTCCCAGGAAAGACGCACGCCCGCCAAAGCAGTCCATCCGCTCCGCCAAACCTCGCACCCATCCCGACACTGACATGGCCCCGCTCTCGCGACTCTGCCATGCCCGCACACGTCTGTCTTATCAGCTATGCGTGAAAATGCGACAGGACCCGCGCGTATAGACTCACTCGCAACCCTGGTACTCAATAGGAGTACGGATTAGGTATGTGATGAGGGAGGGGCAGCGGGCGCTGAGCGCGTCGCGAGGCGCGAGCGTTCGACCGCAACGCCGCCGACGTCCACTCCAGCGGTTCCAATGGTTATGATGTTCGATGTTGCTATCATGCGCTAGTTGAAAGCGATTAGTGCAAGAAGAGGAAAGTCGGACGTCGTGCTTCCCAAGTGTGAGTCGATTTCCCAAGCGTGAGTCGATTTCCCAAGCGTGAGTCGATT
>NW_022983633.1:0-23173 GCF_010093885.1 Aplosporella prunicola CBS 121167 | reverse complement strand
TTTTTGCACATGCTAAGAATAGCTGGCTAGCTTTGCGCCTTGCGCCATGTCGTCTTGCGGAGAGCGGAGAGCGGACCGGACCTGCCATTTGCGTCTGCCCAATGCCCTTTCCGCCCCCATGATGATCGACAACAACGGCCATGCAAGGGCCAGCAGAACGTCTCCACCCGCGAGTTGCGATTGTCTGCCAACGCGTTGTTGTCGTGTCTCCTTCATTCTCCTCTCCACTCACCACCACGAGCACGACACACGCCCGACGCCGACTCCCTCCCCGCCGACCGACCACCACCATGCTCCTGCGCCCACGCTTTCCACGCCTTCTCGACCTGCGCAGCCCCTCTTCGCCGGCCGCGCGAGCCACCCTCCTCTTCCTCGCCCTCTACCTCGTCGCGTTCCTCTACCTCCGCCGCCGCTGCGACCACGACCCCTCCTCCGCCTTCTTCGCGCCCTACCGCGCCCACACGCCGCGCTACTCGGCCGTGCGGAAGCACGAGGCCGCGCACTTCATCCTCGACGCAGAGCGGAGCGCGCCGTTCGCGCTGCCGTTTGCGAACCGCTCGGCCGCGGAGCTCGAAGCCGCAGACGCGCCCGGGCCGGAGCTGTGCGTCGGCATCGCGACGGTCGCGCGCAAGGGCGCGCGCTACTTCCGCCACGCCGTCGGCTCCGTGCTGGATGGGTTGGACGACGAGGAGCGCAAGCGCCTGCATCTGCTGCTGTTTATTGCGCAGACGGACCCGGCCATGCACCCTGCGGCGGGGGAGAAGTGGATTGATAACGTGGCGGATACGGTCGTGCGCGGCTATGACGGTGTCGAGGGCGAGGAGCTGGATCGCATCAAGGGGTGGGAGCGCGAGCAGGGCTTGTTTCGCCAAAAGGGCCTCTTTGACTACGCGTACCTGCTGGAGCAGTGCGACAAGACGGGCGCGCGGTACACGGTTGTGCTGGAGGACGACGTTGTCGCCATGAAAGGGTGGTTGCCGCGGGTAGAGGAGGCGTTGAAGGCGGCAGAGGCCAAGACGCACGAATGGGGCGAAGAGAGCTGTGCGTGTATCCCCATCTTTTACGAAATGCATCCATTATTGCTAACACGGCCGCAGTCCTGTACCTACGCCTCTTCTACACGGAGCAATTCCTTGGCTACAACAGCGAAGAATGGCCGGGCTACCTCTTCCTCTCCCTCCTCACAATCATCAGCCTAACAGGAGTCCTGCACATCCTACGGCGGCGCTCGCCCACCCTCGCAACCACCATCCTCACGACCCCCGTCCTCTACCTCACCGCGCTGGTCTTCTTGCCCCTATCCATCGGCCTCTTCTTCGCCGCCGGGCGGTCCTGCCTCGCGCCCCTCGCGCCCGGCATCCACCACATGCCGCGGTACGGGTGCTGCAGCCAGGGGTTTGCGTTCCAGGCACGGCGGGTGCGCGAGCTGGTGACGTTCTACCGGGGCGCGGGGGTCGGGTTCGTGGACATGCTGACGGAGGAGTTTGCGGATTCGCGCGGCGAGCTCCGCTGGGCTATGAGTCCGCCCGTCTTGCAGCATGTGGGTGCAAGAAGCTCGAAGGCCGATGGTGGCAGCTTGAGTAGGGAGTTTTCCGCCGCAGAGAGTATTTGGAGTTATGGCTTTGAGGATTTTAGCCCCGAGCGGCTGGAGGAGGAGAAGATCGCCAGGGCCCATGGCGTTAGGGTTGGTTGGGGGTTTTAGGTTTGAGGCGATGTGGAGCGCGAATTGTATATAAGGCACCTACCTACCTCTCTGCGTGGCTGTCTACGTATGTACTTAATCTAGGTCCTTGTTCCTCGTCGTCTGCCGTTCGTGTCGCTGTTCCTACCTAGGTAGGTATGTACCTACCTTATGGCCTTGAGGTTCGCGCCCGTCTGAGAGCTTGCGCCACACCACCACCACCACCACCACCGCTCGGGCATCACACCCACCCAGAACCCAGAGCAAGCACGCCTCTCGTCTCGCCGCAACCTATTCCTACTCCCGTGGAAAGACCACATAACGGGCTTTCACTCGACAGTACCTAGATATATGAACAAGGCTGATCATCTCCAGTCAGAACCATCCTGCACCATGATCCATCTCTCACCTCACCGCGTCGCCACCATCAGCACCTCACCACCACCACCATGGCATGATGGCACCCCCCAGCGTCAGCACCACACACGCCAGCACTACGACCGCCGTCCTCACCATCAACGGCCTCAACTCCTCACCGACCCCTTCTTCTCCCCCGCCGGCAGCACCGAGGACCTAGACCTTGCGACCGTGCGCGTTCCCGACGACCTGGCACTGGACCCGCACCAGCTGCCGGCCATGGATGACGTGCTGCTCAGCCATGAAGGCCGCAGCGACAACATCGACGGCAGACACGTGCTCACGACTGTGCACGGGGCGAGGACCCTCGGAGGGTGGCGTTGCCGAGAAGGTGTGTATGTTGGCTGAGGCCAGGCGTTGAACACTTCATTGCGTTTGCGTTTGTTCAAACGCTTTACTCTCTCGTAGAGTGGTGACAAGCTTCCAGACTAGGTACTTCATATGTTAAGTCTTTTTTTCCACTACCAAAGACCCCGTTTACGTCTTCATTTTTCCAATCCATGGTTTCTATTCATGCAGACTCCCACCAACAGCAGCGGCAAGCAAATACTCAGTCACACGAAACTATCCCTACTGGACGCCCCTATGCCGCGGCCCTCGTCAACGCTTCACGACGGACCCGCGGCATCCCCCCGCGCGGTCATCCCCTCGGCATCCAGAGTGTGCAACCGTCCACACGTTTACTTGGACGGTGCAACAAGTCGTACTCGTCCGGCTCCGTCATACAGTTATCACAAGTCTTAGTATGGTTGTTGAATTTATCCTTGTGCGCATTATATTGCAATAATAAAGCTTAAAAAAAGTAATCTTCTCCACCCCCACGCCTCCAAGCCCCCGTGTCCACGCGTACTTCTCCACCAGTCCCAGAGGGTCAACTTAGGTGTGAAACAGGCCGTCGCAGCTTAGCAGGGAGGTCGTGAAGACTCACTCGCTCGATCGTCCTATTATTCGCTCGCGCGCGTGTAGGGCTATAATACTAAGCCTAGCTAAGTAACGCGGGTGGCGTTTACCCCTCTAAGCCTCTATGCTAGTAGAGATAAAAATAACTACTTCTCTAAGAGACTAAGCTCCGTCGGGCCGAGACCGTTCTTGGCGCGTCGCTATAGAGACGGCTATTACTGCCCGTTAGCGTACCGCCTGTTTATTTAGACCGACGGTAATAAGGCTAGATGATTTTACACACTATTAATTAAATATAGTTTAATAGCTAGGAATAGGCTACTACTAGCTTGTGTTTTATACTCGCTTTATAATCTACGATTGTAAGAGGAAGGAAGAATAGAGAAGAAGAGCTCTAGTAAGTTTTAAGATATCTACTTCTACTAGGTATATATGGAAAGCCAACAATATTTAGGATCGAGTCTCTTTATAGTACGGATTTATTAGTATTCTCTTGACTTACGTCAACTTTCACGATTCCTGCAAAATATACTCTACACTAATTTAGCGGCGCACTCAAAATACGCAGAAGGATCGAATGTCTTTGCTGAGCTCCACGAACCTACTTATAAAGCCGTTTCCCAGCTCTTGTCGTGCTCGATTCCCTCACTACCACAATAGCCGTACGCCCACCACTAGTATTACAACATCCAACATACAGCATACAACAGGCCAAGCAATAGCAAAAGACAACCCGCACGCGCACAAACATGCCGCTCTTCACACCATCAACGTTCTATTACCTCTCGGCCGCGACAATGGCCCTCACGATCCCCAAACACATCGCCACAGGCTTCAGCGTCATCTACCCCGCACTCGCACAGATCCCATCCACCAGCCGCGAGAACGAGATCGCGAAGGGCGTTGCGGGGCCCACGTGGGATTATGCTGTTGTTGCTACTGTTGTTTTGGGTGCGTTTCCCTCGAAACCCTCAATACCCCAATCTGCAACCCCTTGATCCCCAACCCATTTATCCCTAAAACCCTTGATCTCCCATCCCCAAGCCTCAACACTGTGCGCGAATGTCGGCTTTAAAGGAAGGTATGCTAACACCAGCGACACACAACAGCGGCCCTCAACGCAAAATGGGCACGCCTCGGCGGCCCGCGCACTCTAGAGGAGAAGCTCATCCTCTGGAGCAGCGTGCTGGGCTCCGCGGTACTGGGCTGGCAGTACTGGAAGGTCGGGATGGCGGTCGCGCTGCCTGTGCTGTGGGGCGCGCCGGCGCTGAGCGTGGTTGCGACTTTGTGGAGCGGATGCTAGGGGGGGTACGTGGCGCAAGTGCTAGGGAGGTTCGTTTGGTTGGACTGGGGGGTTGACGTGGTTGGGGAGGGGTTGTGGTCGGTTGGAAATTCACGCGCGCGCGCTACCCGGTGCGGGGGGTGGGTGGCTTGCTTGTCGTGCTGTTTGCTTTTGGGCGCGCTTTTAGATGGGTTTGCCATGCTAGATTACCGTAGGAGCATCTATACCAGCAAGACAGTCGAGTATATCTCCCAGTGCCGATTTAATGATAGTCGAGAGGTCCATCCACGCTAGCCCCATGATGATTCCAGCATCTTTCCCTCATGTCTTGCATACATAGGAACGAGGTGTTTTTTTGCAAGGAGGATGGAGCTGCAGAGGGAGGAAAGGAGAGGTGAGAGCGAGGAAGGGATTTGCGATATGCTGCCTAGGGAGTGGGAGAGGAGAGGGGTGGGGTTTTGGGGTGGGGTTTTTAGGGTTGGGAGGTTGATTTTGAGACGGTTTGATAATTTAGGGAACGATGTGAGCTTTATTATGGAAGTGTGTGTGGCTTTGAGGTAGATCCATGCTATGAAAGGTAGAATAAGGTTACGCTTCTCCTGTAAGGTTTCAGTGTCTGTGTCGCGTTCAACTCTTCGGGGCAGCAATTTAAATCTCCCGGTCACCACCGCCTCAGACGTCTCGCAAATGCTAACACTTTTATTCGCTGGAGCCTTCAAAACCCAAGTATCTGCTGAAACGGGAGCGGAGAGGACATTATAATGCTGAAAGAATGTGTGAAAATGCTTAGTGTTTAACCAATCTGGCTAATACAAGACCTAATCTTATAACAACATCTTTCTCTAAGAAAATACCAAAGCTGAAAAATCTCCGTCCACCCTGTTATAATCCCCCAAGAAAAGTAAAAGCGCACCCAAAACAGCAATCCTAAGGATTCAATTCCTCTAGCTCCTGCCTCGCCTCCTCCTGCGTGATATCACCCACAGTAGGCTCGGAGTCGGAGTAGTCAACGTCGTCTTTAACGTCGCGCCTTACCAGGCCCGTGGGTATATACGTGCCCTCTTTATCCGCTAGCTGCATCCCATTAGCGACGATGCGCCGAGCGAGGTTGCCGCGCGGAGTCGCATCGCCGAGATCCGGCATCTCGATTCTGGGGCTGTCGCTGTGCTGCTCATCACCCCCCTCTTGCTGCCTCTCCGACTCACTAAGCCTCTCGTCAGAGACAGCGCGCCGGACGAGGTCCCCGCGTGGAGTCGCATCGCCAAGATCCGGCATCTCAATCCTAGGGGCGGGATCAGCGCGCCTGGCGAGGTCGCCATGCACATTCGCACCGCTGTCGAGGTGCGGCGTCTCGATTCTAGGACCGGACTCAGCGCGCCGCGCAAGGTCGCCGTGCACATTCGCGCCGCTGTCGAGGTGCGGCGTCTCGATCCTGGGGGCGGGGTCGTTGTTGCGCCTCGCGAAGAACGAGCTCCTGCGCGCCACAATGGGGTCATGAATCATCCTGTACTCTTCCACAGGTAAACCTGGTGGAATAACAGCAGGACCCAAGTTGACAGAAATGCCATCCGCATTGAGAACAGGCGTGGCCACGGGCGTGTGCACAGGGGTGTGCACAGTGTTGCCACCTGCCTCCCCGCGCCGCGAGAGGTGGTCCGGGTGCGTGTTCCCCCACGGGCTGAACCCGAACTCTTTGGCACGGCGAGCCATGCCGGTCCGTCCGTCATAGTAAGGTTCCTCGGGCCCGTGGTACGCGTTGTCGGGGTTAGCGGGGGGGCCGCCGTTCTTGACCGGGCCGTGGCCCATGGGGGGGAGGTTTGGCGTAGGCCAGGGCGTCCCGTTCGCGAACAGCAGGCTGTCTGGGGTCGTGGCAGTGGGCGTGCCGATGACGACGTACCGCTTGCCCACGCCCTCGTAGATGTGCGGCGTCGGCGTGACGTGGGGTTGCGCAACGTAGCCCGTGGGACGGACGACAACGGCGGAGGCGGAGGCCGCGAGGAAGGCGAGGGGCAGCAGCCCCGTGAAGTGGTGCATTTTGGAAAGAGAGATTTCGTTGAAAAGGAGTGTAGTGGTGGTAAAGCAATGGAAGTTGTATTTGCTGTTGAGTTGTTGATGAGTTCGGAAGATTCAGTGCTGTCTTTTAAAACTTATTGAGGTTCGTGGTCCGCCCCAAGCCCCCAACTGCGCATGATGGCATTTTCATAGTGGTTATTGCATTTTGGGGCCGTTGGGGATCTGCGGTGTTGTTCATCGGATTAGGGAGTTTTCGTTGGCCCCGGTGATCCTCTGTTGCTCGTGGTCGGTCTTGCAAATGGGTGAACAGACGCTGTAAGCGCGTATATGCTTCCGTTGAATGAAACTAATGTTATGTTACTGTGCTGACGCGGGAACAATAAGCCTATTTGAGGATTCTGGGTCTTACTCTCAACGTGTATACCTAACAATCCAACATGTAAACTTATATGAAATGTCTCATGACAAGGTATGGGGCCGAGTGAACGCAAGAGTCGAACTATCGAAGTTTTTGCAACACAGTGTAACAACACTGAGCACTGATGCCTGTAGAGATGGCCAAGCTCTACTCAGAGTACACTGCAATAAAGTCAGAAGCCAAACGCAAGACAAAGTAAAGGTCGTAAGAGCAACGGCAGGATTCCGGTGGCCGTGCGGTGGAGCCTGGGGGCCAATGACGATCGTTAATTCGGCACCCACAACGCCACCCGCAAAGGATGTGGGGGCCACGCTTTGATCCTTCCCGGATCCTGTACTTTCCCATGGCTTCCATCGTTCTAATAAAAACGCGCCTTGGCCATCGCGTAGGCAACAAAAGCGCTCGTCTCTCCCGAGGGCACCAGCACCCAAACCTCCGAGTCATGACAACGACGGTATCGATGCTGAGCGGCAGCTCTTGCAGCAGAAGACTGCGTTTTCCAGTTTGTCGTCCGGCTGATGACCCGGATGGCTGCGAAAATGTTCAATGAGTCCCTGCTAGCCAAATCTAAGGATGAATGTCAGCAGCAGCAAAGGCATCCTAATGTGACTGAAGAATAGAAACTAAATCTTCATCCTTCTCGCCGTTACCAGACCGCGACGAAGAATTTGAGCAATGAACAAGCCCGCACACCACGCAAAGAGGACTAACTACTAAACGAAAAGACGTGGACAATGCACCTACTTTACCTTGAAATCGCGCGGAAACTTCAGCGGAGAGAAATAAGAAATTTTATGTTATGCTTCTTTACCAAGCAAGAGAAGTGAGAGTCATGCGCGATAGACTTCAAACAATCTTGAAGTCTATCGAGCACGAGGAAAACTACCAAAGAGAACCATTTCAGAGAGACAAAAGAAAAACCCAAGAGAGAAAAGTAGCAGGCTTACTTGATGCTCTTAACTTAAGGTTTCATCCGGGGAGAGCGGCTATGGGGGGTTTACCAGCATAGAAACGCTGTGTCGGGAAGCAAGGAGTGGAAGACTCAGCCACCGCGCTTCAAGACATAGCCCTGGAAAGAAGGGAAGAGACCCATGGAAGCCGCAAGCATACCAATATCAGCCTGGCCAAGCTTGCTGCTCGGGGCAGCCTCAGAACTAGTATCATGATCGACATCACTGACGCCAGAATCGGCGGAACTGGCCGACGAACCAGCGCTGCTAGTACTACCCGCGGCGGCCTGCTTCTGTTTCTTGACCTCGCGCAGGATGAAGCGCCTGTACTCCGCAAGAGGGATGTTGTAGGCGCGACGAAGGTACTCGTACTTTGCCTCCGTGTGAGCATCCAGTCCAACACGCTGCGCGTTGTCCTTGTTGGTTTCGCGTCCGGCCATCTACTCGACAACTCCTTTCATGATCTCTTCGTGCTTGTCGAGGAAGAGATCGCACAGGATGCGGAGCTCGTTGAAGTCGGCCTCGCTCTTGTCATCTAGGCGGTTGCGTTGCATGGCTACGACAGCTGTTGTGCGTATCGGATTGCCGGAGACCTGGATACAGTGCTCCTGGAAGCGGATGAACGCACGGAAGTGCTCCATTTTCGCTGGTGAGTTTCCCTGTTTTCGTAAGCTTTTCTGGGGTGGCAAGCGTTCGGGGTGCTTTCTTTCTTTTCATGTAGGCAATGGGAGATCGCCCAGTTAAATATTAGTATTATATGTTGTTGTTGGTGTACAAGAGGGAGTCATGCTGTAAGTCATGGTTGCTTGTTTCTGAACCATAATCCCGTAGACATTGTTTTGGAACAGAGGCTCAGCATCAGCCACAAAGGCAAATTTTACCACAGGACTAATTGCAGACGAGCGGCCTTTGGCTTTATCGCGATCAAGGGCGTTGATCGATTGGGGTTGATTCTCGATAGTTCAATTTTAGCCAAAAACGTACCATACATCCGTTTAATGACTGATTTATGCGGGTGACAGGCTGTTAAATAAAAAGTCTCGGCCTGGGGCACACGAAAAATGGCCTCAAAGTTGCAATGGCGGGATGGATTGTCCACGAGCCAATTCTCAACCAATTTTCCCTGCCAGTAAATTAGTTGCAGTCATCGCAACCATGAGTGATGTCGATGGAGTTGTTTCCTCCACGAGGTAAGTGAAACACTTTTCGAAAACTTGACCACTTTTTACTCTGAGTGAGCCAAAGAGTCAGAAAGACCAGACCAAGGCCCACAGCGCAACATCTGCCACGGCCATCAGGATCCAACATGCCGCGGTGGTACGTAATTCTTCCGCGCGCGCACATGGCAAACGACAGCGTGAAGCCGAAAGAGCAGCTGGCCGGTATGAGAGGCCTGGTATAAGTGTGCCGTAGCTCGAGCGACTGCGGGTGCAATGTGCATGCCGCTATGTTCTTTTCTTCAACTACGTTCTTATCCCGTATACGAGTCCCTCGGAATGTCAAGTGGTAGCAGGAGGTTTATGGTGAAAAATCGGGAAGAAGGATGTGGTAATTCCATGTGTAGGCTGGTATTGATTGGTAGTTGAGTTGGTTGTCAAGTATACGAAGTCCCTATCCGCATCACCGCTGTCAGCTAGAGTAATCTCGTTGCTAAGCAGCTTGGCTTATTACCGTGTGGACTTGCACCAGCTGTGACCAAGCTGCCCTTCTTAGAGAATCCTCAAAGAGGAATCTTCATCCGGAGAATGATGGCTCCATCGTCGGAGGAGCCCTATTGACCGTGTTGTATACAGTAGGTATCTGGGAGATTCCACTGCGACCGAGGGCCTTGGCGGAGTTTGTGTAACAGAAAACCACATCTTACCTATCGACCGAACGGCGATTGAATGGAAAGTAGAAAACGAAAAAGTCGAACCAAGTAGATTCCCATGGAAGTCTCAAAAGACTTCCGCTTTGAAAAAGTCAAGTCCGGTCATTTCTTACTCCGCAAGCAGATGTTGCTCAGAACATCTTTCCGCTGAGACCAAGAATTGCGATGATGGCGCTAGTGTAGTCATTGACACGGTCGTTTTCCGTTAAAGCTCCATCAAAGCTTTACACTACTGTTGTGGCCGAGGTCGGCGCCCTAGCGGTGTAAGGTTGGAGTGTAATTGAATAGTGCGTCGATGATTTTTGGCCATGGCGCAGACGGAACCGCTGCGCTAGAAAGTAACAATCGAGCCTTTACTGAGATCAAGAATGGCCGTTGCTGTGGTTGTGCCGAACCAGATGTATAACAAGAAGTCGTCGGGCTTACAGTGAGCTACTTATTCTATGCCATCGTGAGGGTGCTCGCGGGTACTGTCGAAAGCCTTGTTCTGCGCGTAACAAAAGTTATCGCGGTCGGCAAAAAGGTAAATGTTTTTGGCGTTAGAGCCACGAGCTTGTGACGATGTTAGGCGCTTGTTAACCTAGAAACCTTGTGCCTAGAGATGCTATAATATGAGTAAAGCAGTCATCTCGCCGAGGAAAACCTTCTCGAACCAAAAAAAGTAAAAGGTGTTGGTTCCTTTTGCAACCCGCTGATTTGAGAAGTTGTTCGGTTTCGTTAACGTCCGTCACCGCGAAACGAGATCCACCGTGAAGCGAGATGGTGATACTTGTACAGAGGAGAAGAAGAGACCCAGCTACGATGTATAGAGTCTATGTGTGCTCTAAGACCGTTGCACCTACCCAGGACTCGGGCTGTGAGCTAGGTATGGAGTACTCTGTAGGGACTGCTTGTATCATCTCCTGTCATGCTAAGCTGTGGATCTCGGTTCCCGCTGAAAGACGTTATATAACCAGGAAAGGTATCTTAGCAGCCTGTAAGACAGTGGCCGGCGACATGCAAAGGGATATTTGGGGAGGGATCGCCAACCTCAACCCCAAGTACACCGAAAACTCCACGCTCTTTTGCAATCACACCACCATTATCATTAATCGGAATCAGGACACACCGCAAACCCCGCCCCCAGCCCTACAGCCCTATGCCAAGCAGCCCCACTTCTCCGCCCCCACAGCAGCCAGACCCGGCACTGATCCGAACCGAGCCGATCCCAAACGGCAGAGCCGCGTGGACTGGGGCCAGAATGCTGAAGTCAGAAAGTAGGCCACCATCTACCGGGCCACCCTCTGTCGGGGGAGAAGGGTAGTTATATTGTTGGGTCTGAGACATTCTTTTTTATGATACGAGGACTCGTGTTGAGATCAGGGCCCAGTGGTGACGGATATCGGTGTTGGGGCTGTGGTTGGGCTGCGTGCGCTTGTGGATGTGGTTGTGGTCTGCCTGTCTACAGCAGGTGCCAGTAAGTGTACTCCCTGGAGTCAGCCTTACGGCTTAACTTCTTTTTCCGCTAACCGCTCAATGCACGCGCGGGCTGTTTCTTCCAAAGAGGTTCCGTCGCGAAATTATTTGTGGTCCGGTGGGCCGTCATCGAGGTTGGGAGGGTTCGTTCCGGGGCCGTTCTCACCACACGGCAAGATGTGGTCGATTCAAAGTGGCTCTTTAGGACACAGATCAACGGGTTTTGTGCAACGATCAAAAGGTTTTGTTACGCTGTAAAATTTTATGGTTGGGCAAAGTCTTCGAGAAATGACACAACACTTGCCTGGTATATGGGCCATATCTTTGGGCCGCGGTCTTGCGGTATATGGGTCTGTAAAGGATGCTTGGCGGATGAACCATCATACCTTGAAGAGGGCCGTTTGGGGCGAAGACTCGAGTCAAGTGTTGGGTTCTAAATCAGTTACTCCAGACAAAGGTAGCAAAAACATCTATAAGTACCACTGTCGCAGTCCTAGAAAGAAGCAGAACCATCATCAGCATCAGTCTCAAACAGACAACGAAGCAAAACAAAGCAAAACAAAACACCACCCACTACGCTCACCACTACCAGAACTACCAAAACCATCAAAGTGAGCAACACACTTACCAGCGGTCCTACGTCCTCGTGCACACTAACACTTCCCAGATGCTTTCCCTCAGCAAGACTCTCGCTCTTCTCCTCGCAGCCACTCTCGCCGCGGCCGATTACGGCGCGGTCTGCGAGGCATCCGACGCCAGCCCCTCATCCGCCGACGTTTCCGACGCGCTGGACGCTCTGTACGCGAAGGGCGGCGCCTGTATCGTCAACAACGGCATGGGCAGCGACTGTGAATCGTGGAAGGAGTCCGGAAGCGCCTCGCTGAGCATCTGCGGCAAATTTAAGGCGACACTGGCGTGCAAAGATATGGTCGACTACTTGAGACAGGTCAAGCAGAAGTGCAAGGACGAGGGCTTCACGGAGAGGGTTGGTGGTACCTTTACCGTGAGCGATGATATCAAGGTCACGATTTCCCACTCTTAGGCCGTCAGAGGTGAAGGGATGAGTGTTAAGGGAACTGGGTTTCTTCTGAGGCGAACTTTTCCTAATTTTGGTTCTTCTGTTTGGTTGATGGAAGAGCTCAGTGGGTTTCTGGTTGTATAGGAGCAGTTTTAACATGGTTGTATGCTTCAAGTAAGCTACTGTACCGTTATAGCTTCCTAATTCAACACAGTATCCACTTGTCCAACAGTAATCGCCTTGATCGGGGTTTAACCACCAACGCTGCGAAGGTGATCAATCTTTCGTAATCAGTTGAGTTGAACATCAGATCAACGCGCAGTGCTCTGTTAAGGGGGCTTCAGCTCCAGAGGTCGAAGCCTTGTCCCTTCGTCCACAGCAAAGGCGTACATGACGGGCCAACGTCTGTCGTAGCCGACGTGTTGGTTGTATTGTGCGAAGCGTTTGTTCGAGGTCATGCTGCCGAGCAACTAGTAGCAAATGATCCGGGAGGACTGAAGACGGTGACAGAAGCTTCTACACGAAGGCAGTTGGTTTGATGCTGTGGGTATTGAGCGTGTCAGGATCTCAATCTTAGAAACGATGATGTTGAGTGTGGTGTGGGATAGACGAGCGATCGCTTGCGGTGGCGGTGCGGGTAAAGCTACGGCAGACCAAAACTTCCATCTGCGCACGACGGTCTGTACGGCGGACCGGCACGGCATGAAGTGCTGATCTTCCATGTTGAGGGCTAATATCACTGAGCACTTACGGCGTGGTATTAGCAGATCTCAATGCTCAGAAGGGCATCTTCAGAATATTTTCCAGTTTGTTCCTAAGTCTCAATAGTACAGCTTCTGTTCACTTTCATGGCTATCTCATTTTGTTACACGCAATTATCCATCAACAAGCCACGAGAAACGCATAAAACCGTTATTTCTAGGGAAAAAAACTATTTCTCTTTGTTTGTAGCTTTAACGTCAGCAATAGACGTTAATAGTTTGTTTGTCTACCTGAGAGAACCAATCACTGTTATCCGCAGGTTCGGTATTGAGCGGAAAGGTGTGCACCAATCAGCAGGCCGCCACCAACTTTCAGCATGCATACTTCGGTTCCCCACTCCTGGGATCAGGCAAACAATGGCGTGCTTTATGCATCCAACCGTGTCTGCGGGTCAGTTTTCGTAAGAAATTGTTTTCGGCAGGAATCCTGCCGTCGCTTCCCGACAATGCAACCACACCGCCACTCAGCGATGCAGCAAGCAATGAACGATGCTGTGGGTAAGACATTGCAGCTCAACATGCACCATGTCATGTATCTGCGAGCGAAGGCAACGTGGCAGCCGAAATTTGGCCAAACCACCACATCAAGTTTTACTGACGTTTTTGTCCAGACAAACCTTCAATCTTCAAGCCACGCAAGAGAACTCCATGTTGAGTGTGATCTTGATTACATTACTTAAAAGGGGACAAAGTTTCAATTGTTTTGTTTTATCAGTAGACTATCATCATGGATTAGATGCGCAGAGATAGTTGTCCTCAGCGGCCTTGACAAGGAAACTTTCGAACTTAGAACAAAGATCCTTCGACTCTATTCGGTGTGCTGCATCGGGTTGGAGAAGGCTGTCCATAATGAGTTTCAAGAGGTCATGAAGAAACTGCGAACAACTTTCGTGGGCGTGAAGGTCACAGACCCATTTCGTCACGCCTTCACGCACCACAGCCTTCTGCTGTCCGTTGAATTCGTCTCGTATAATAGTGAAGAAGTGATCGTCAGTCAGCTGAGGATACAAGCTAGATTGTCGGTCGCGACAAGTTGAGAATTGCCCTATGGCCTCGTTCCCCATCAGAATCCAGGTAGCAAATTCCAGATAGAGGCAGCCGAGACCCCAGAGATCGTATGCGCGTGAAACAGGGCAGTGTAACTCGCATTCGGGAGGTTCGTACGTGGGAGAGCCGACCACGTTGTGAGGCCATGGTTCTGTCCGCGAATCGCGTCCGTGGAAACGACCTAGGCCAAAATCTGCAATTTGAAGGATTCCGGCTTGACCATCGGAGTCGGAGCCGGGTGCATGTTCGAACCACAAGATGTTCTCCGGTTTGATGTCACCGTGTCGACCGAACTTCTCTTCACCCCTTTTAACGCTGAGCTTCACTCCATCCTGGGGAATGCGGACTCCGCCTTCCACGCCGAGAGGCATGGTGACCGCGAAGTTGTGGATCTTGTCCAGTGCTTCTGCAATGCCTTTCATTTGCTTTAATGCCCATAGAATTGTCTCCTTATCTGAGATTGGCCCTTGCCGGTTATTCCAGTATTCCCGTAAGTTGGAATTTGCGCAGGGAAAAATCAGGTAGAATTTCCTGTTCTGTTCAAAACTTGCTAAGAGTTTCACCAGATTAGGGTGCGAGTGTCCGTCATTTCCGATGTCCAGAAGTATGCCCTTTTCTTTATCAAAATCAGCTCGTTTCGGACTCAAAAGCTCTTTAATGGCAACCTTCAGCTCGAGTTCCTGCGTGTCATTCGTTAGTAAAAGTTCGCCATGACATGTCTGTGTTTAACTTACTGTGGAGGGCCAGATGGAATGAAATTTGTGATGTGCGCTATGGATGCGGGTTATGAAAACGTTGCTGTAGCCTCCTCCTGTTGGATGATGCTGTTCCCGTTCTTCTGGATTTAGAGCAACAAATGGTCGGACAACATTGTCGTGCAGCTTGTAATGTTGCCTGGAGTGGAACACCGGTGACAGCATGTACCACTGCACTCGACTGAGCTCTTCTCGATCTTTGGGGTTCCATCGCTCCAATGTTTCTATCTTCCGTCCTTCCTTTCGCCGCATAGAAAACATGTCTTTGCCTCCTGTTCGTAAGCGCTCGAAAGGTAAATCCTCATCTGATATTCCCTCGTCCATGAAGTCGCGGATCTCACTGCCTTTCTTCATGTACGCCAATATCGAGAACAAATTTTTTGCATTTCCATAGACATCATCAACCAGCTGCGGTCTTTCGGGTCGCTGGCTTGCTGACTGCCCTGCCCGAATGGCGTGAACTATTGCATCCCGTGTTATGGTTTTTTCTTTGATATCCTCAGGGATGAAGAAATGGTCAGATTGTTCGTATTCTTGACGTGCATCTTCAAGTTCCTTTTGGAGTTTCTCAGAGCAGGCAGCGTATGAGGTACGTGTTATATAGTTGAAAACGCTATTGTATATGGCCATTCCTATGCCTTAATTTAGCCAAGTGAAAATACCAAGTTAAGATTGCAGAAATCAAAGACTTTTAGGCTTTGTCTTACCTGGAATGTAATCTATTCCCTTTGAAAGTTTTTCAAGTGTTTTCATCGGTTTATCAACTGCCACAAGGGTAACAGAAGAGTTCTTCTATAACTCCAAGTCAGGACACCCTCTATTCTCAAGTAAATTATCACCTCTTAGGCTTCTGAATTACTTGGGCTTCAAAAGTACTTTTCCAGTGGTACTTGAGAGTGCTTCCGAAACACATTCGGGAACCCGTCGAGGCTACGCGGTGGGTAGCTTTGCCGGTGTGCTGTGCGACAATGAGAAGGCTGGCAGATTAAACAGTAAAGACCTAATTACAGCATAACAAGGGGATGGTCGCACGGTTGAGCCGGAAAAGCTTGTTTAAGAGCGCTTTATATGTCAGTTCAGGTTTGACGCACGTGGTAGACTGGGCCAAGCGAATCTACTCTGAAAATGCGGCTGGAAAAAGTTTGGCTATCCTTGTTTTTCTTACAGCTTAACACAACCCACAGACCGCATGTCTGCCTTAGTGGCGCTCCACATCCACCATCTCATACGATCGAGCTTTGCTACTGGAAGGGTGAGTGATCAGCAGAACAAATGAGATTGATACAGTTATCGTTTGCCTCAATGCATGGCGTTGGTGCTTTTCCGACAAGGCAATAAGGCAACATGGCATTTGTGCATTGCATTATGTAGCCCACTAGCTGTGCTTACATGTCAAACAATGATTTGTTAGAACATACCGTATGGTCAATCGGCGATCGCTTTTTGAGCCGCACAAGGAGTACTCAAACAACAAACCACATCTCCGTTTCGACTCGGACCTCTCTCACTTTGCTTCTGGGGCAGTGGATTTCCTCGACAATGTCCGCATGCTGACGGTGGTACCCGTTTTGGTTTGGCACTCCCGATTTTCGATGTCAGGAACTCGAGTTTTGTTCCACCATCGCATCCACTTTATCCAGCCCCAAAGCCGAGCAAAAAAGTACCTCAGTGACCTTTGCAAGGCTGAAATGTGGTGGTAGCGCACGCAGAGCCACCATGTGACGACAGTGAGAAACGTCAATGGCAGTGCGATTGCTGCAAGCAACCAACTATTGGCGCTTGCGACAACGTGGCCGTTGTCATCAGTCCTCACAAACTCAGTGGAGAATATGTTCTGTACTGATGTAAGCGCAATACCGAAGGTAAATGGATGATTTCTTACTGCTACGAATGTAGTAGGTAGGAATATCACTCCGATGATTGTTAAGACCTTCACAGCAGCTGCATCCTCGGTGGTTTTCTCCTGCCATTATGTTAGTATTTCCTATACAAACCTAAGGTTGAGACTATCTTACAGTTAACGACCGCATCGTGCAAGCTTCTTCTTGTGATTGTAGTGTCAAGTCCTTCAAAGCCCTTTGGTCTTCGTAGCGCAGAAGGTCTGAAAGCTAAATGACTAGTCAGTTATAATTTCATTACTCGTGGGATGAGGCGAAGTACCAGGTTCTGGATGGATATAACACGGCTCCTTAATATGCTTGCCCGGGTCAAGAACAAAGAAACCTCCGAGGCATACTGATCAAACTCATCAGCCACAGACTTACAACCACAGTCGTTTCCACTTTCTTTGCCACAGTAAATACCACAGCATCTCCTGCAATAACTACGGATGCCAAGAATATTTTCCATAAGTGTAGAGAGTATGATCTGAAGGTCGATGATAGAGTCTTCGACAACTTTGAGAGCCTGACGATCTTCAACACTGAATCTGAAACCATCTCCTTTCGGGTATCCGACTGGGGCAAATGTTATCTGGTCGGACTATCACGTCCAAACCAATCAGCGGGTGCTTTCATTTTGTGCAAGAGCGGCATTTACTTACACGCGCCTTGACATCTTCTTCCAGCCAAGCAATATATCCCTGCCAGCCCTTAATGCTGTCCGAAACCAGTAGGCTGTGCCAAACTCCGGGGGTACGGGCGCGCCTATCAGACTGCGCTTGCTTTAGCAGCTGACCGACCCTCTCATCCACACGTTTGGAAGGAGAAATGAGAACGAATGATGAGCGTTGCTCGTTGGATGGGAACGAAAAGAGAGGAAGAGTGCCCGACTGACGATCAAGTCGATGGTACACTGCGGTTTGTCGGATTGACCAAGGGATTTGGCCTTCTTCCAACTTCCTATGGTTAAGCTCAGCGCGTCTCAAGACATAGCTAGCTTCTACTTCCTTGTTAGATACTCTATGCGTGATTACAACCCTTGGAGCTTAGACGAACCGAGGGTATCCTTTCCTGGCATGGACGAAGAACTGCGTAAGCTAAACCCAGGGAACACGCATTCATGTTCCTCGTCTTTCGTCCCGAATGTGAACATGCATTCCCAGAATGCAGAAAATATTGCCAAGGCTTCCATTAAATCCTTGAATAGCCTTTTAGAAACATTAAGCGTGGTCCAGGAGCGTTCTTGCCGCACAATAAAGACCTGGAGTTCATTTTCGGGTCCCTATGCCGAGTCAGCCATCTCTTCGTTTCAGGCATGGAATTGCGAATCTAACCGTTCCTAAGTCATGAAGCTGGACAGAGTTCTGGATGTCAACATCCAGCTCCATGGACGTGGCCGCATTTCCGACTGAAGCGCTACTGTTTGTGAAGATCCGACTGACTTGCAACTGAGGCCTGTCCGCCCTGGGGCCAAACAAGGTATTGGCCTTCCTGTCGATAGATTCTTGAAGATCCCGGTCATTATCTGCCAGGTCGAGGCAGTAGACCATGGTGAGGCGTCAGGCTGACCTCGATTTCTGATTTTTATGGCGCTCCTCCGACGACTGCTGACCAGTAAGGCTAGTCAAGGGTTGAGGCATCCTTTATATCAGATACGGGGGGCTGTGCTGAGCGCCAATTAGATTCTCAGAATCTGTGCCACTGGATGAGTGGCTTAGCTTTCGTCCACTGGTCGCACTCAGCTGTATGCGATACAACGTTGTGTACCCCGATGTTGCCAAGCGTGCTGCACAACGTGCATCGTCTGACATGCATGATACGGATGATACGGTTAGAGAGACCTGATTGGTAACCACTAGAGCCCAACTCCGAACAGGAGTACAGATTGCTTCGTCTCCTCGTCAGGCGCTCACGCCCCCAATTTGTACTGTCGTTAATCGTGTGGCGGTTCTCAACTTTGCCTTCTGACGCTTCGACAAGCTTAACGATCGCAGTGCTATCTACAGCTATGCATTTGCAAATGATTTCACAAGGTTTGGCATTAGCGCCACCAATGCTGTTTTTCTGGTATTTCACAGCCCACGTTTACCCGCCCGTCTTGGATATATTTGGCAGTCTCTGATTTGGTCCTGAAGAATCACATTAGTGTATATTGCAGCTGATTGGAGGACTCCTTGTACCTCTGTTAGCTGATTCTCGCGATTACCCGTTGGATATATGTTATACTGGTTCAGTCGCAACTATTAATGCTCAAGCAAATAAGCCTTCTTGAAATTCCATTTGATTTATAAAGCTATCTCACCTTAACCCTGTAGTTGGTCGCTCCATAAACATCACTGAGCACGTCAAGGAGTTTATGAAGATCGATGTTCTGCCCTTCAATGACTTGTGCAGGTTGCTGCATGACTGGGGATATTTTCAAAGCGTCTGGTGTGAAGTTTGGGGATCAATGGACTTTCACAGAAGATAGCAAAATTAGAAAAGTAGACTTTTAGAGTAGATGTGGGATCGCTAGAATTTATGCGAACGTCCTGTAAATCAGGCAAGAAGGCAACGGACGATCTCATCCATGAAAGCCGAAACTTGAGGTACCACAACATCCTCCGCCCCCCACTCGCAATCGATGAAATGCATTTGTGGAGAGATTGTAGCAAGGGGGCTGTGCTTTGGCTGCATCAAGGCGGTTCGCAACTCCGCCCTCGTCCGCTCTTCCTTCAGCTAAGAAGCCGGCTGATTAACCTTGGCCTCGTCAATTTGGGCCTAGGATCTCAGGTCAGCGATAAACAAACGAAGGAAGTAAGCGACAAAAGAAATGAAAATAACTGATTCTCAAATGAGAGCTTACTTGGGTCAGAGGTTGGGGCGTTGTGATCACCCATTTACCATTCACTGTCTGCCACCAGAAGTCAGTACTGCCTGTCTCGAAAGTCTGCTATGCTAACCTGAGCCGAGAAGTCCCCGTTCGGGAAATGTTTATTAAGCATTTTATACAAATTCGCCTCGGAGATATATCGCGGCTCTAGCTTCTTTACAGCCATTTATCTTTACCACGCACGAAAAAAAGGGTATGATCGGGATTGATGCTTTATTTTCGAAGAAAGTGAAGAGTTGAATATTGCACTATCACAGGACCATTTATGTAGTGCTCTGAGTCTGCGGGTAAGGTAGAATTTCCATTGCTGCCTAGACTACGTGTCAGTAGATGCTTGCGCAAATGTCCGAGCGCACGACTGGAGGTGGTGTTGCAATAAGCTGTGGAAGTCCGGTGTCCTCTGCTGTGGGTTTCCCGAGGCAAACAACTGCTGCGTGTAAGCTATCATCATGTGGAACAAAACCAGTTCGGTTGGGACGCGATAGTGGCAAACACCATGCACAGGAGAGTCAATGAATTTGACTCACTACAAATGTGTTTGTGATGCTGCCTTGCAGAATGTTTTTTGTTCTAAACTTTTAACCGAAACCATTGCTCTTTCATGGTTAGACAAACCTGACCACGAGATTTTCTAACATCAATGTATAATAAAGTAATACATTTCGCTATTTCGGTGCCAAACAAGATAGAGATAAGGTATTCGTAATTGGCTAAGTCGAGCATTATGTTGTGTTGATAGTTGGTTTGGTTAAGAAGGACGTTCTGGATCGAATTAACAATTTATCAATTCACTTTGTTTGTTGAGAGACATTCTTATAAACTGTGTTACCAAAAATATAGCGTTAAATTCCTACTACATCATCTTTCTCTTCATATCAAGCCGGTGCTCTAAATCAGTAAGCTGTTGTCTTGTTTTTTTATCCAATAGCTATGCATCCTACCCAATGAGTGCAAGTAGAGCACCGATTAGGTTAAGAATTCACTGCGACTAAACAAAGAAGAAGAACCCTATACTTCGTTGTCAAGACAGCGTTCTCTTACTAGTAAATCTAAAAAGTTATAGTAAATCGTTTACTAATTATAGAAATTACTTAGAGATAGAAATTACTTAGAGATCGAAAATTATTGACGGTACTGCGAGTATTGACGACGTTCTTTCTACTGATGTGGCCTTATATTGCGCTGTAGAATATTTGCACTCCAGGTGGGTGAAAAGACAGAGTGATTGGTACTTCTATTCCAAACAGGTTCCTACTGTTGTGGTACGATCGGTTCGCTAGGTTCTTTGCCCGGCGATGATGACCATGAGTCACAGAACCCCGCAGGATCAGAAGGCGGGCCCCACCTGTTGGTACCACCGCGCATGCATTGTGAAATGCATATGTCGTGCGGCATTTTGGCTCCATTTGGGTCTCTCTGCTACATGCGTCAGTGAGTTAAATGTCTCTATTTACCTTTATTGTTGTTGGATAAACATGTTGAGAAAAAACTTGGGAGGAAGACAGTGTCTAATCTCAAAATAAGTTGCTATCTGCTCGCTACATATACCTGTAAGATAGCACTTTGTTGAGTAATACCTATTGATGTGGCTGCTAAGCCGGCACCTACTATTCCATCTGTCATCAGTGTATGGCCTTCCCAGTAGTTATTTATAATGTTTCAGGCTCAGGATATATAGATTATCTTAATGACTCAAAGTTTTGTTTAGACATGGCATAAGGAGTTGCTTTGTTGTGGCTTAAACGCCATGCTGTATGCCGGACTCTGAGATCAAATAATTAAAGTGCTGTTGTGGATAGTTATTTAAATTAAACCCTCCGAAGCATTGGAGTTCTCTGTGCCGACCGAAGTACTGAAACTAAATAAAGCGATAGCACGTTCTTTTTTTAAAATTTTGCAGTAAAATAAGGTTTAGATGGGAGCTATTGCTGTCGGCCTTATTTTTGCGGCAGTGCTGGCAAGTTGGCGTTCGTGGCGGAGCAGTGTGGCTGAGTCACCGCGCAGACCGGCATACCGCAACCGGTCACCGTGAAGGACGCGGAAACCAATTGAGCTTATAAAAAACCTCATCCGACGTCCAGAATTTCAACGGTGCCCTCCCAAGTTCAGGGCTCGGTCATCCTCAAGTCAACCTCACTTCATTAAAAAATGGCCTCTCCGCTTTTACGCATTCCAGCTGAACTACTATTTCTCATCATCGCCGACCTCGACTTCCCTGGCCTAACGCACCTCCGAGCCACCTGCCGCACTTTTGCATCTATTATTCCTCCACAATATTGGGATCACGAGGTCCTAGCCAGCGCAGACGACAGCTTATGGGCTGTGAAACACAACCGACTCACTTGCGCATGGTGCGAACGCATGCGACCAGCAACGCTTTTCACCGATAAACAGAAAATACGAAGTGCTAGTTCTCGCGCCTGTATTGACTGCCTCTTGCCACCAGACTACAACTGCGACTACATTGTTCCGAAAAATGCGCACAGAACATGCTTTTCGCGGGAACGGAAGCCCAAGATGGAGGAAAGGAAGAACAACATTTGCCAGTACTGTCATAATGTTTTTCCACGATGGGGGTGCCGAGATGCATTGAGGGCCGTCTGCTGCGAGTGTTTTAATGAGGACTGGGAGACAACTGATAAAAGAATAAGGGAGATTTTGACAGTGGAAAACTGTTTAAAAAAAATTGGCCCTGGGTTTTGTCACGGCCAGGGAAACGAGTATGATTCGTGGGATTTAGAGGTTCTTAGGTCTACGGATCCGGACTATTTAGGATATATGGCTTTCGGTTGCTGCAGTTATTGGTTAGGGGATGATGAGATACCGACATGGCGGGAAGAATGGAGAGGGGTCACTACTACGATAGCACGAAACTAATAATAAAATAATAATATTTAAGCTCCAAGCAATTCAAACTGTCATTTTGATGCATGTTTCTACGATTGACAATCTAGGTCAGCATCGCATTACCGCCTGCACCTATCCCGAAAAAGCTAGCTTATCGTGCAAAACTTCAAACGTCTAGATAGAATTTGGTAGTAGTACTTGAAACGGAACTCGTTATATAATTATCTGAAATTTCTTCATGTATCATAGTGGATCCCCAGACGTTGGAAGTTCAACCAAAACACTAGCTTCTTTAGATTTTGTGCAGCCGCCTCATTTCAGGTGCCGCAGGGTAGAAATCCGAAATTTGAACGGCTTGCTCTGCCAAGTTGGATTTTTAGAATGCTTCAGAGAGAAGGATGAAATACAGTAATTGCAAGGTCTTGAGTCATCACTTAATGACTTCTGTTACTATTTCTGCATTGACGAAACTTGAAAGAGTTGGAAAAATGGGCTGTCTCAAAGACGAAATGCTTCAGTGTTCTTAGGTTGGGTTAGGGTAGGTAATGCTGCGAGAAACGCATGGAGGAGGGGAAGTTGAGAAAGTATCAAGTAAAGAAGTAGAGAAGGTTGTTGATTGTAGTGTAAGCAACGAGCGACGTGCGGCGATTAATGCCGGCCGCGGCTGGCAAGCGAACGCTAGCTACATAGGGCAAACGCTAAACTAAATCAGGCAAGTGAGCTCTGCCTGCGCAACAGAAAGTCTTGCTGCACGTGGTGACTCCGAGGATTATCAAATCACGTGTTTACACGTTCTCTTTAACAGCTTGCTGCATCCAACCCACTGTTAAGGCTATAGCCTTCGATCGCTAACTTCTTCCTGTAGATACAACTGAGTTTACCGACTGGGGAACACTGCTTTGTGGACGACCGGGTGTGAAGCTGGGCGCGAGGAATTGGACGCCGCTTGTCCTCCTAAATTACTACTACCTATGGAGGTATATATGCTGCTATCTAAAAGAACACGT